>NC_069506.1:278427902-278507902 GCF_027579735.1 Bombina bombina | reverse complement strand
CAGGCCCTGATATTTAAAGCCTCACCAGAAAGACAGGGAAATGGCTTTTTGGGCTCGCCACCTGTCAGCCTGGCAATATATTGGAATAAAAGGGGATGGACCTGTGAAGTGATGGCGATTGGTGATGTGTCTCCCATAGGATATAATAAGGAGTGCTATGTCAGCAAAACAGTCAACATTGCCATTCGTCTGCACTTTCTGCTTTCCCTAAACCTACACTACCTGCCTCACACTGGAAAGTGTCGCCACTGAAAAGCTGATGAGACAAACATGGCTGACACCCTACTCGTAACCTGCACTTCAGAGATTGGAATATATCGCACTGCTGACGACGTAGCACAATCAAAGTGCAGGTTACTCCCCCTGGAACTTCTGGCTAACTCCCTTATACTGTACTGCCTATGTCATACTCTAGCTATACTCCCCATGGGACACCCTGCTAACTCCCTTATACCGCCTACACCTACATCATGTCTTAGCTACACTCCTCTGTAACGCCCAGCTAACAACCTAATACCACCTACACCTACATTATGTCTTATCTACACTCCTCTGGAGCCCCCATCTAACTCCCTAATGCCCCCTACACCTACATCATGTCTTAGCTACACTCCTCTGGAACCCACATCTAACTCCCTAATACCACCTACATCATGTCTTAGCTACACTCCTCTGGAGCCCCCAGCTAACTCTCTAATACCACCTACATTATGTCTTAGCTACACTCCTCTGTAACCCCCAGCTAACTGCCTAATACCACCTACACCTACATCATGTCTTAGCTACACTTGTCTGGAACCCCCAGCTAACTCCCCAATACCACCTACATCATGTCTTAGCTACACTCCTCTGTAACCCCCAGCTAACTGCCTAATACCACCTACACCTACATCATGTCTTAGCTACACTTGTCTGGAACCCCCAGCTAACTCCCCAATACCACCTACATCATGTCTTAGCTACACTCCTCTGTAACCCCCAGCTAACTGCCTAATACCACCTACACCTACATCATGTCTTAGCTACACTTGTCTGGAACCCCCAGCTAACTCCCCAATACCACCTACATCATGTCTTAGCTACACTCCTCTGGAACCCCCAGCTAACTCTCTAATACCACCTACATTATGTCTTAGCTACACTCCTCTGTAACCCCCAGCTAACTGCCTAATACCACCTACAACATGTCTTAGCTACACTCCTCTGGAACTCCCAGCTAACTCCCTAATATGGCCTACACCTACAACATGTCTTAGCTACATTCCCCTGCAACGCTCAGCTAACTCCCTAATACCGCCTACACCTACAACATGTCTTAGCTACATTCCTCTGCAACGCTCAGCTAACTCCCTAATACCGCCTACACCTACAACATGTCTTAGCTACATTCCTCTGCAACGCTCAGCTAACTCCCTAATACCGCCTACACCTACAACATGTCTTAGCTACACTCCTCTGTAACCCCCAGCTAACTCCCTAATACCACCTACACCTACAACATGTCTTAGCTACACTCCTCTGGAACGCCCAGCTTACTCCCTAGTATGGCCTACACCTACAACATGTGTTAGCTTCACTCCCCTGCAACGTTCAGCTAACTCCCTAATACCGCCTACACCTACAACATGTCTTAGGTACACTCCTCTGGACACCCAGCTAACTTCCAAATACCACCTACATCATGTCTTAGCTACACTCCTCTGGAACCCCCAGCTAACTCCCTAATACCACCTACACCTACATCATGTCTCAGCTACTCTCCTCTGGAAACCCCAGCTAACTCCCTAATACCACCTACACCGATAACATGTCTTAGCTACACTTCTCTGGAATGCCCAGCTAACTCCCTAATACCGTCTACACCTACAACATGTCTTATCTGGGGGTTCCAGAAGAGTGTAGCTAACTCCCTAATACCACCTAAACCTACATCATGTCTTAGCTACACTCCTCTGTAACCGCCAGCTAACTCCCTAATAACACCTACATCATGTCTTAGCTACACTCCTCTGTACGCCCAGCTAACTCCCTAATACCACCTACACCTACAACATGTCTTAGCTACACTCCCCTGAAACCCCCAGATAGCTCCGACAGAACAACTACATTTACGTCATGTCTGCAGTATACTAATAACGCATACAATCTAAAACTTCCCTATTATACCTATAGAAGCTATGTCGCTACGTTTATATACGATAAAATATTTTGCATTATACATGATAATTTATATTATTTTAAGTATTGTATATAATTTAAAATGTAGTTATTTTTGCTTGTTTATTTTATTTTAAAACATAAATATATCATAATTTAAATGATATATTTGTTATCAAAGTCAGTATCGCAAAAACTATGTGCCGTTATATAAAAATTAGTTTTACGGCTACTGACTTTGATAACATAAATATTTAATTTAATGTTGTAAAATAAAATAAACAAGCAAAAATAACTACATTTTAAATTATATACAATACTTAAATTGATATACGGCTGTTTACAAATGCAATGCTACACTAAACTACAATCCCAAGTCCGAAAAAGTTGGGACATTATGAAAAATGCAAGAAAACAAACAAAAAGAGTCATTTGAAAATTCAATTCACCCTTTACTATATTGAAAATACATTATTTGATGTTTTACTTTGTGCATTTAAAATCTGATGACTGCAACATGTTCCAAAAAAGTTGGGATGGGGCAATTTAGGACTAATAGCGATGTGACAAGTTGAAATAGGAAGGTGATGTGAAATAGGTAAGGCAGTTGTGTAATAATAGTATATAAGGAGCCTCCAAAAAAGGCCTAGTCTGTCAAGAGTAAGGATGGGTCGAGGCTCGCCAATCTGTCAACAGATGCGTCAGTGAATAAACAAACACTTTGAGAACAACTTTCCCCAAAGACAAATTGGTAGGATTTTGGGTATTTCACCTTCCACAGTGCACACTATAAATAAAAGATTCCAGGAATTCTGTCAAATCTTGGTGTGTAAAGGGCAAGGCCAAAAACCACTTCTGATTGCGCATGATCTCCGATCCCTCAGACGTCACTCTCTCAAAAACCGGCATGAGTCTGTAATGGATATCCTGACATGGGCTTGGGAACACTTTGGTAAACCTTTGTCAGTCATCACCATTTGCAGCTGCAACCACAGATTCAAGTTAATGCTTTACTATGCAAAGCAGAAGCCATACATCAACACTGTCCAGAAGCGCAGCCTACTTCTCTGGGCTTGTCTGAGATGGACAGTAGCACAGTGGAATATTTTTTTTGTGGTCCGACAAGTCAACATTTCAAACAGTTTTTGGAAAAAACACCCCTCGTGTTCTCTGAGCCAAAGAGGAAAAGGACCACCCAAGCGGTTATCAGCATCAAGTCCAAAAGACAGTGTCTGTCATGGTATGGGGGAGTGTCAGTGCCCATGGCATGGGTAACTTTCACGTCTGTGAGAGCACCATTAATGCAGAAAGATATGTATACATTTTGGGGCAACATATGCTTCCATCCAAACATCGGCTTTTCCAGGGACGCACCTACATTTTCCAGCAGGACAACACCAAACCGCATTATGCCTGGATTGTGGGTGCTAGCATGGCCTGTCTGCAGTCCAGACCTGTCTCCGATTGAGAATGTGTGACGCAGTATGAAGCACAAAATAATGCAACAAAGGCCCCATACAGTTGTGCAGCTAAAGACTTGCATAATGGACGAATGGGTGAAATTCTGCTTGATAAACTTTACCAACTGGTGTCTTCAGTGCCCAAACGCTTAATAAGTGTTATTAAAAGAAAAGGTGATGTTACACAGTGGTAAACATTTGACTCCCCCAACTTTCTTGAAACGTGTTGTTGTCATTAGATTTGAAATGAGTTTAAATTTTCAAAAATTTACATAGTAAAACATCAAATATTGTGTTAATAATGTGTTTTAACATAGTACAGGGTGAATTGTATTTTCAAATGACTGATTTTTTTTTTTTTTTACATTTTCCATACTGTCCCAACTTTTTTGGAATTGGGGTTGTATTAACCCCTTATGCGCCCTCACCCCCAGCACAACCTACACCCGCTACACTTTTAACACCTGATCTGTCCTAACCTAATCACCTAACCACCTAACAAAACTATTAACCCCTAAACAGTCCCCCTTTAAAAAAACCTCCCCAAAATAAAAAAAATCTATACTAACACTAAGTTAGTATAGCAATAGCCCTTAGAAGGGCTTTTCTTTCTTAGCTGATAAGAGTCCATATCTTCATAACGTGGGGTATATTCCAGCCTATCAGGAGGAGGTCAAGAACCCTCACAGAGCTTTAACCCCTTCCACCTACTCTCCCTCTCTAGTTTGTTCTTAGCATCCGAGGAGAGAGGTTATAGATTTTAGAGGTGCGCTACTATCAATAATTTTTTTTTTTTATATGATGTGTGGGCTCAGACCTGACTTGGGACCCATTACCCCTAGGCAACTTCACTACAAGAAGATTTAAGAAGTCTCTGAGTGAAACAGGAATGAGAATTACCTCTATGATGTGCATTCCATAACCCTAGTGGGTAATCTAACAGCCATAACTGCCCTCAGGTGTCGCAGGGACCGGTCCCTAGCCTCCCCCTGAGGGGTTGCAGGTATGTCCGCAGTATCCCCTGCAGTATAGTTACTTGCACTGGATGAGATCTCTACTGGATATGCAACCTGTGAGGGATAAAAGCCTCAGCCTGCTGGTAATACACTGTGGAGGGGTGCTTCAGTCCAGGTAAGTGACTCATGTACTACACAGCCCAGGAGCTAACTAATAGTACTCACCCTACAGGTACTACATATCTGGGGGTTACAGTCTTACACCTGATGAGCTTTACCTATGTGCTTAACGTGGGGATTTGGGGGAATGAGGCACAGGATAGTTATCTGGCATCCTTAGGACTCCTTAGCAGCTCAATTTACCCTTTTTACCTCAAAAACCTACAAATAGGTGTACTGTCTCTTTAATAAAGCCAGTACTTGTACAGTTATCAGTTAGATCTCACACAGTACAGTTATCTGATCTCACACAGTACAGTTATCAGATCTCACACAGTACAGTTATCAGATCTCACACAGTACAGTTATCAGATGTCACACAGTACAGTTATCAGATGTCACACAGTACAGTTATCAGATCTCACACAGTACAGTTATCAGATCTCACACAGTACAGTTATCAGATCTCACACAGTACAGTTATCAGATGTCACACAGTACAGTTATCAGATGTCACACAGTACAGTTATCAGATGTCACACAGTACAGTTATCAGATGTCACACAGTACAGTTATCAGATGTCACACAGTACAGTTATCAGATGTCACACAGTACAGTTATCAGATGTCACACAGTACAGTTATCAGATGTCACACAGTACAGTTATCAAATCTCACACAGTACAGTTATCAAATCTCACACAGTACAGTTATCAAATCTCACACAGTACAGTTATCAAATCTCACACAGTACAGTTGTCAGATCTCACACAGTACAGTTGTCAGATCTCACACAGTACAGTTGTCAGATCTCACACAGTACAGTTGTCAGATCTCACACAGTACAGTTGTCAGATCTCACACAGTACAGTTGTCAGATCTCACACAGTACAGTTATCAGATCTCACACAGTACAGTTGTCAGATCTCACACAGTACAGTTGTCAGATCTCACACAGTACAGTTGTCAGATCTCACACAGTACAGTTGTCAGATCTCACACAGTACAGTTGTCAGATCTCACACAGTACAGTTGTCAGATCTCACACAGTACAGTTATCAGTTAGATCTCACACAGTGCAGTTATCAGATCTCACACAGTACAGTTATCAGTTAGATCTCACACAGTACAGTTATCAGTTATCAGATGTCACACAGTACAGTTATCAGATGTCACACAGTACAGTTATCAGATGTCACACAGTACTGTTATCAGATGTCACACAGTACAGTTATCAGATCTCACACAGTGCAGTTATCAGATCTCACACAGTACAGTTATCAGATCTCACACCGTTTAGTTATCAGTCAGATCTCACACCGTACAGTTATCAGTCAGATCTCACACCGTACAGTTATCAGATCTCACACAGTACAGTTATCAGATCTCACACAGTACAGTTATCAGATCTCACACAGTACAGTTATCAGATCTCACACAGTGCAGTTATCAGATCTCACACAGTACAGTTATCTGATCTCACACAGTACAGTTATCAGATCTCACACAGTACAGTTATCAGATCTCACACAGTACAGTTATCAGATCTCACACAGTACAGTTATCAGATCTCACACAGTACAGTTATCAGATCTCACACAGTACAGTTATCAGATCTCACACAGTACAGTTGTCAGATCTCACACAGTACAGTTGTCAGATCTCACACAGTACAGTTGTCAGATCTCACACAGTACAGTTGTCAGATCTCACACAGTACAGTTGTCAGATCTCACACAGTACAGTTGTCAGATCTCACACAGTACAGTTGTCAGATCTCACACAGTACAGTTGTCAGATCTCACACAGTACAGTTGTCAGATCTCACACAGTACAGTTGTCAGATCTCACACAGTACAGTTGTCAGATCTCACACAGTACAGTTGTCAGATCTCACACAGTACAGTTGTCAGATCTCACACAGTACAGTTGTCAGATCTCACACAGTACAGTTGTCAGATCTCACACAGTACAGTTGTCAGATCTCACACAGTACAGTTGTCAGATCTCACACAGTACAGTTGTCAGATCTCACACAGTACAGTTGTCAGATCTCACACAGTACAGTTGTCAGATCTCACACAGTACAGTTGTCAGATCTCACACAGTACAGTTGTCAGATCTCACACAGTACAGTTGTCAGATCTCACACAGTACAGTTATCAGATCTCACACAGTACAGTTGTCAGATCTCACACAGTACAGTTGTCAGATCTCACACAGTACAGTTGTCAGATCTCACACAGTACAGTTGTCAGATCTCACACAGTACAGTTGTCAGATCTCACACAGTACAGTTGTCAGATCTCACACAGTACAGTTGTCAGATCTCACACAGTACAGTTGTCAGATCTCACACAGTACAGTTAATAGATGTCACACAGTACAGTTGTCAGATCTCACACAGTACAGTTGTCAGATCTCACACAGTACAGTTGTCAGATCTCACACAGTGCAGTTATCAGATCTCACACAGTGCAGTTATCAGATCTCACACAGTACAGTTATCAGATCTCACACAGTACAGTTATCAGATCTCACACAGTACAGTTATCAGATCTCACACAGTACAGTTATCAGATCTCACACAGTACAGTTATCAGATCTCACACAGTACAGTTATCAGATCTCACACAGTACAGTTATCAGTTAGAGCTCAGACAGTACAGTTATCAGATCTCACACAGTACAGTTATCAGTTAGATCTCACACAATACAATTATCTGATCTCACACAGTACAGTTATCTGATCTCACACAGTACAGTTATCAGATCTCACACAGTACAGTTATCAGATCTCACACAGTACAGTTATCAGATCTCACACAGTACAGTTATCAGATCTCACACAGTACAGTTATCAGATCTCACACAGTACAGTTATCAGATCTCACACAGTACAGTTATCAGATCTCACACAGTACAGTTATCAGATCTCACACAGTACAGTTATCAGATCTCACACAGTACAGTTATCAGTTAGATCACACACAGTACAGTTATCAGATGTCACACAGTACAGTTATCAGATGTCACACAGTACAGTTATCAGAT
The DNA here is from genome assembly GCF_027579735.1 of Bombina bombina. Taxonomy (NCBI): domain Eukaryota; kingdom Metazoa; phylum Chordata; class Amphibia; order Anura; family Bombinatoridae; genus Bombina; species Bombina bombina. Next base: position 278,500,116 of record NC_069506.1, on the reverse strand, counting down.
CTCACACAGTACAGTTATCATATCTCACACAGTACAGTTATCAGATCTCACACAGTACAGTTATCAGATCTCACACAGTACAGTTATCAGATCTCACACAGTACAGTTATCAGATCTCACACAGTACAGTTATCAGATCACACACAGTACAGTTATCAGATCACACACAGTACAGTTATCAGATCTCACACAGTACAGTTATCAGATCTCACACAGTGCAGTTATCAGATCTCACACAGTGCAGTTATCAGATCTCACACAGTGCAGTTATCAGATCTCACACAGTGCAGTTATCAGATCTCACACAGTACAGTTATCAGATCTCACATAGTACAGTTATCAGATCTCACACAGTACAGTTATCAGATCTCACCCTACAGGTACTACATATCTGGGGGTTACAGTCTTACACCTGATGAGCTTTACCTATGTGCTTAACGTGGGGATTTGGGGGAATGAGGCACAGGATAGTTATCTGGCATCCTTAGGACTCCTTAGCAGCTCAATTTACCCTTTTTACCTCAAAAACCTACGAATAGGTACTGTCTCTTTAATAAAGCCACTAACTGCCTTGTACAGTTATCAGTTAGATCTCACACAGTACAGTTATCAGATGTCACACAGTACAGTTATCAGATGTCACACAGTACAGTTATCAGATGTCACACAGTACAGTTATCAGATCTCACACAGTACAGTTATCAGATCTCACACAGTACAGTTATCAGATGTCACACAGTACAGTTATCAGATGTCACACAGTACAGTTATCAGATGTCACACAGTACAGTTATCAGTCAGATCTCACACAGTACAGTTATCAGATCTCACACAGTACAGTTATCAGATCTCACACAGTACAGTTATCAGATCTCACACCATACAGTTATCAGTCAGATCTCACACCATACAGTTATCAGTCAGATCTCACACCGTACAGTTATCAGATCTCACACCGTACAGTTATCAGATCTCACACAGTACAGTTATCAGATCTCACACAGTACAGTTATCAGATCTCACACAGTACAGTTATCAGTTAGATCTCACACAGTACAGTTATCAGATGTCACACAGTACAGTTATCAGATGTCACACAGTACAGTTATCAGATCTCACACAGTACAGTTATCAGATCTCACACAGTACAGTTATCAGATCTCACACAGTACAGTTATCAGATGTCACACAGTACAGTTATCAGATGTCACACAGTACAGTTATCAGATGTCACACAGTACAGTTATCAGTCAGATCTCACACAGTACAGTTATCAGATCTCACACAGTACAGTTATCAGATCTCACACAGTACAGTTATCAGATCTCACACCGTACAGTTATCAGTCAGATCTCACACCGTACAGTTATCAGTCAGATCTCACACTGTACAGTTATCAGATCTCACACAGTACAGTTATCAGATCTCACACAGTACAGTTATCAGTTAGATCTCACACAGTACAGTTATCAGATGTCACACAGTACAGTTATCAGATCTCACACAGTACAGTTATCAGATCTCACACAGTACAGTTATCAGATCTCACACAGTACAGTTATCAGATCTCACACAGTACAGTTATCAGATCTCACACAGTGCAGTTATCAGATCTCACACAGTGCAGTTATCAGATCTCACACAGTGCAGTTATCAGATCTCACACAGTGCAGTTATCAGATCTCACACAGTACAGTTATCAGATCTCACACAGTGCAGTTATCAGATCTCACACAGTACAGTTATCAGATCTCACACAGTACAGTTATCAGATCTCACACAGTACAGTTATCAGTTAGATCTCACACAGTGCAGTTATCAGATCTCACACAGTACAGTTATCAGATGTCACACAGTACAGTTATCAGATGTCACACAGTACAGTTATCAGATCTCACCCTACAGGTACTACATATCTGGGGGTTACAGTCTTACACCAGATGAGCTTTACCTATGTGCTTAACGTGGGGATTTGGGGGAATGAGGCACAGGATAGTTATCTGGCATCCTTAGGACTCCTTAGCAGCTCAATTTACCCTTTTTACCTCAAAAACCTACAAATAGGTACTGTCTCTTTAATAAAGCCACTAACTGCCTTGTACAGTTATCAGTTAGATGTCACACAGTACAGTTATCAGATGTCACACAGTACAGTTATCAGATGTCACACAGTACAGTTATCAGATGTCACACAGTACAGTTATCAGATCTCACACAGTACAGTTATCAGATCTCACACAGTACAGTTATCAGATGTCACACAGTACAGTTATCAGATGTCACACAGTACAGTTATCAGATGTCACACAGTACAGTTATCAGTCAGATCTCACACAGTACAGTTATCAGATCTCACACAGTACAGTTATCAGATCTCACACAGTACAGTTATCAGATCTCACACCGTACAGTTATCAGTCAGATCTCACACCGTACAGTTATCAGTCAGATCTCACACCGTACAGTTATCAGATCTCACACAGTACAGTTATCAGATCTCACACAGTACAGTTATCAGATCTCACACAGTACAGTTATCAGATGTCACACAGTACAGTTATCAGATCTCACACAGTACAGTTATCAGATCTCACACAGTACAGTTATCAGATCTCACACAGTACAGTTATCAGATCTCACACAGTACAGTTATCAGATCTCACACAGTGCAGTTATCAGATCTCACACAGTGCAGTTATCAGATCTCACACAGTGCAGTTATCAGATCTCACACAGTACAGTTATCAGATCTCACACAGTACAGTTATCAGATCTCACACAGTACAGTTATCAGATCTCACACAGTACAGTTATCAGATCTCACACAGTACAGTTATCAGTTAGATCTCACACAGTGCAGTTATCAGATCTCACACAGTACAGTTATCAGATGTCACACAGTACAGTTATCAGATGTCACACAGTACAGTTATCAGATCTCACACAGTACAGTTATCAGATCTCACACAGTGCAGTTATCAGATCTCACACAGTGCAGTTATCAGATCTCACACAGTGCAGTTATCAGATCTCACACAGTGCAGTTATCAGATCTCACACAGTGCAGTTATCAGATCTCACACAGTGCAGTTATCAGATCTCACACAGTACAGTTATCAGATCTCACACAGTACAGTTATCAGATCTCACACAGTGCAGTTATCAGATCTCACACAGTGCAGTTATCAGTTAGATCTCACACAGTGCAGTTATCAGTTAGATCTCACACGGTACAGTTATCAGATCTCACACAGTACAGTTATCAGTTAGATCTCACACAGTGCAGTTATCAGATGTCACACAGTGCAGTTATCAGATGTCACACAGTGCAGTTATCAGATGTCACACAGTGCAGTTATCAGATGTCACACAGTGCAGTTATCAGATCTCACACAGTACAGTTATCAGATCTCGCACAGTACAGTTATCAGATCTCGTACAGTTATCAGATCTCGCACAGTACAGTTATCAGATCTCGCACAGTGCAGTTATCAGATCTCGCACAGTGCAGTTATCAGATCTCGCACAGTGCAGTTATCAGATCTCACACAGTGCAGTTATCAGATCTCACACAGTGCACTTGGCCAGGAGGACACCTTGGGCCTGTATATTGTTATGGCAATAAGCTCCACCCCTCTCCTTAGGCCTGCATATTGTTATGAAAAAAAGCTCCGCTTCCTCTCTTTGACAACCTTTCCTCTCTCTGCTTCAGCTGTTGTGAATTTGATCTGGTGGATTCTAAGGCATTTTGGTGTTTTATCCTGGCAGATTTAACCCTTTCTATGCCCTGTATGTGGGTGAGTAACTCTTACAAGAGCTACTAAGGGGGTTGGGTGTTTAGGTTTTCTGTGCTACTTAATTTTCCATTCTCTTAGCTCTTTTATGTTCTGAGGTATGTTGTGAGCTAGTACTGGTGTAAATAATTTTATTCCCAGTTTTTATACAGCAATTTGCTTTTTTTTATTGTGTAATCCCCATCTGTCCACAGTTAAGTATTTTGAGCGACACATGTAATCCCATTTTACTGAAACACCTCCATCTCATAGAGAGCGAGCCAGCATTCACTCAGGTAGCAAAAAACTGCAAAGTTGTATGTACAGTTATCAGATCTCACACAGTGCAGTTATCAGATCTCACACAGTGCAGTTATCAGATCTCACACAGTACAGTTATCAGATCTCACACAGTACAGTTATCAGATCTCACACAGTACAGTTATCAGATCTCACACAGTACAGTTATCAGATCTCACACAGTACAGTTATCAGTTAGATCTCACACAGTACAGTTATCAGTTAGATCTCACACAGTACAGTTATCAGATGTCACACAGTACAGTTATCAGATGTCACACAGTACAGTTATCAGATCTCACACAGTACAGTTATCTGATCTCACACAGTGCAGTTATCAGATCTCACACAGTACAGTTATCAGATCTCACACAGTACAGTTATCACATCTCACACAGTACAGTTATCACATCTCACACAGTACAGTTATCACATCTCACACAGTACAGTTATCAGATCTCACACAGTACAGTTATCAGATCTCACACAGTACAGTTATCAGATCTCACACAGTACAGTTATCAGATCTCACACAGTACAGTTATCAGATCTCACACAGTACAGTTATCAGATCTCACACAGTACAGTTATCAGTTAGACCTCAGACAGTACAGTTATCAGTTAGATCTCACACAGTACAGTTATCAGTTAGATCTCACACAGTACAGTTATCTGATCTCACACAGTACAGTTATCAGATGTCACACAGTACAGTTATCAGATGTCACACAGTACAGTTATCAGATGTCACACAGTACAGTTATCAGATGTCACACAGTACAGTTATCAGATGTCACACAGTACAGTTATCAGATCTCACACAGTACAGTTATCAGATGTCACACAGTACAGTTATCAGATGTCACACAGTACAGTTATCAGTCAGATCTCACACAGTACAGTTATCAGATCTCACACAGTACAGTTATCAGATCTCACACAGTACAGTTATCAGATCTCACACAGTACAGTTATCAGTCAGATCTCACACCGTACAGTTATCAGTCAGATATCACACCGTACAGTTATCAGATCTCACACAGTACAGTTATCAGATCTCACACAGTACAGTTATCAGATCTCACACAGTACAGTTATCAGATCTCACACAGTACAGTTGTCAGATCTCACACAGTACAGTTGTCAGATCTCACACAGTACAGTTGTCAGATCTCACACAGTACAGTTGTCAGATCTCACACAGTACAGTTGTCAGATCTCTTGTCAGATCTCACACAGTACAGTTGTCAGATCTCACACAGTACAGTTGTCAGATCTCACACAGTACAGTTGTCAGATCTCACACAGTACAGTTGTCAGATCTCACACAGTACAGTTGTCAGATCTCACACAGTACAGTTGTCAGATCTCACACAGTACAGTTGTCAGATCTCACACAGTACAGTTGTCAGATCTCACACAGTACAGTTGTCAGATCTCACACAGTACAGTTGTCAGATCTCACACAGTACAGTTGTCAGATCTCACACAGTACAGTTGTCAGGTCTCACACAGTACAGTTGTCAGATCTCACACAGTACAGTTGTCAGGTCTCACACAGTACAGTTGTCAGATCTCACACAGTACAGTTGTCAGATCTCACACAGTAGAGTTGTCAGATCTCACACAGTACAGTTATCAGTTAGATCTCACACAGTACCGTTATCAGATCTCACACAGTACCGTTATCAGATCTCACACAGTACCGTTATCAGATCTCACACAGTACCGTTATCAGATCTCACACAGTACAGTTATCAGATCTTACACAGTACAGTTATCAGATCACACACAGTACAGTTATCAGATCACACACAGTACAGTTATCAGATCACACACAGTACAGTTATCAGATCACACACAGTACAGTTATCAGATCACACACAGTACAGTTATCAGATCTCACACAGTACAGTTAACAGATCTCACACAGTACAGTTATCAGATCTCACACAGTACAGTTATCAGATCTCACCCTACAGGTACTACATATCTGGGGGTTACAATCTTACACCTGATGAGCTTTACCTATGTGCTTAACGTGGGGATTTGGGGGAATGAGGCACAGGATAGTTATCTGGCATCCTTAGGACTCCTTAGCAGCTCAATTTACCCTTTTTACCTCAAAAAACTACAAATAAGTACTGTCTCTTTAATAAAGCCACTAACTGCCTTGTACAGTTATCATTTAGATCTCACACAGTACAGTTATCAGATGTCACACAGTACAGTTATCAGATGTCACACAGTACAGTTATCAGATGTCACACAGTACAGTTATCAGATGTCACACAGTACAGTTATCAGATCTCACACAGTACAGTTATCAGATGTCACACAGTACAGTTATCAGATGTCACACAGTACAGTTATCAGTCAGATCTCACACAGTACAGTTATCAGATCTCACACAGTACAGTTATCAGATCTCACACAGTACAGTTATCAGATCTCACACAGTACAGTTATCAGTCAGATCTCACACCGTACAGTTATCAGTCAGATATCACACCGTACAGTTATCAGATCTCACACAGTACAGTTATCAGATCTCACACAGTACAGTTATCAGATCTCACACAGTACAGTTATCAGATCTCACACTGTACAGTTATCAGTTAGATCTCACACAGTACAGTTATCAGATCTCACACAGTGCAGTTATCAGATGTCACACAGTACAGTTATCAGATCTCACACAGTACAGTTATCAGATCTCACACAGTACAGTTATCAGATCTCACACAGTACAGTTATCAGATCTCACACAGTACAGTTATCAGATCTCACACAGTACAGTTATCAGATCTCACACAGTGCAGTTATCAGATCTCACACAGTACAGTTATCAGATCTCACACAGTACAGTTATCAGATCTCACACAGTACAGTTATCAGATCTCACACAGTACAGTTATCAGATCTCACACAGTACAGTTATCAGATCTCACACAGTACAGTTATCAGATCTCACACAGTACAGTTATCAGATCTCACACAGTACAGTTATCAGATCTCACACAGTGCAGTTATCAGATCTCACACAGTACAGTTATCAGATGTCACACAGTACAGTTATCAGATGTCACACAGTACAGTTATCAGATCTCACACAGTACAGTTATCAGATCTCACACAGTACAGTTATCAGATCTCACACAGTACAGTTATCAGATCTCACACAGTACAGTTATCAGATCTCACACAGTGCAGTTATCAGTTAGATCTCACACAGTGCAGTTATCAGTTAGATCTCACACAGTACAGTTATCAGATCTCACACAGTACAGTTATCAGTTAGATCTCACACAGTGCAGTTATCAGATGTCACACAGTGCAGTTATCAGATCTCACACAGTGCAGTTATCAGATCTCACACAGTGCAGTTATCAGATCTCACACAGTACAGTTATCAGATCTCACACAGTACAGTTATCAGATCTCACACAGTACAGTTATCAGATCTCACACAGTACAGTTATCAGATCTCGCACAGTACAGTTATCAGATCTCGCACAGTGCAGTTATCAGATCTCGCACAGTGCAGTTATCAGATCTCGCACAGTGCAGTTATCAGATCTCGCACAGTGCAGTTATCAGATCTCGCACAGTGCAGTTATCAGATCTCACACAGTGCAGTTATCAGATCTTACACAGTACAGTTATCAGATCTCACACAGTGCACTTGGCCAGGAGGACACCTTGGGCCTGTATATTGTTATGGCAATAAGCTCCACCCCTCTCCTTAGGCCTGCATATTGTTATGAAAAAAAGCTCCGCTTCCTCTCTTTGACAACCTTTCCTCTCTCTGCTTCAGCTGTTGTGAATTTGATCTGGTGGATTCTAAGGCATTTTGGTGTTTTATCCTGGCAGATTTAACCCTTTCTATGCCCTGTATGTGGGTGAGTAACTCTTACAAGAGCTACTAAGGGGGTTGGGTGTTTAGGTTTTCTGTGCTACTTAATTTTCCATTCTCTTAGCTCTTTTATGTTCTGAGGTATGTTGTGAGCTAGTACTGGTGTAAATAATTTTATTCCCAGTTTTTATACAGCAATTTGCTTTTTTTTATTGTGTAATCCCCATCTGTCCACAGTTAAGTATTTTGAGCGACACATGTAATCCCATTTTACTGAAACACCTCCATCTCATAGAGAGCGAGCCAGCATTCACTCAGGTAGCAAAAAACTGCAAAGTTGTATGTAAAAAACTAATAACCCTAGTGTCCCAGTTATCACCAAGCATGATACTAGAAAATAAACCAAAAACTTGGCTACACTCAAAGAGCATTTTCAAATACCACTTTAATGACTGTAAAACATGCAAGGTGGTATCATTAGGGAATTAATTTAAATTCACCCACACTGGTGAGGTATTTAATATTCCTTTTCATGCTACATGCAGAAACAAATGGGTTGTGTACTTAATAGAATGCAACGTTTGTCACCACCAATATGTGGGCCTAACGTTACGTCAACTACTTAAGAGAGTCTGTATAGCTAAACACTTTAATACTACACATCTTTCTAACAAACCAGAGTTTACAATAAACATCATTGAAACAAACTCCACCCAAGAGGGGGAGAAAAATATAGATTCCTCGCACAGCGTGATATATACTGGATCTATAAGTTAGGTACTAGATTCCCTAATGGTATGGACATGGAGTGGGATATTTCCTATTTCACAGGATAGACTGAATAACATGGGAATTGAATGCAATCACATATCCTTCCTTAGTATAGACTTAATAACACACTTAACCCCTTAACGACCAACGACGTATGGGGTACGTCCTGCAAAAAAATGCAGTTAATGACCCCGTACGTCGTTGGTCTTTGAAAGCAGTGGAAGCGATCCTGATCACTTCCAACTGCTTTCATGTTATAGCAGTGATGCCTCGATATTGAGGCATCCTGCTATAACATTTTTAAGCCGTCCGATGAAGAGAGAGCCTGTGGCCCTCTCTGCATAAGCCATCAATGGCCCTGTTCGTTGGTGGGTGGGAGCTGATCGTGGGAGGCGGGTGGGCGCCCATCGGTGGGGAAGGGGGGCGGGATCGAGTGCGCGCGCGAACCCTACACTATGAAACACTGTAAGGTGGGAGAGAGGGGGTTGAGGGGGGGCAAATGTTTTACAAATGTTAAGGATCTGGGAGGGTGGGAGGTTGGGGGTTGAGGGGGGGCAGCTACACTACAGAAAATAATATTTTTAAAATAACAATAATAAAATGTTCTTAAAAACATATTTGATTTCAAACTGGGTACTGGCAGACAGCTGCCAGTACCCAATATGGCGCATAATAAGGCCGAGAGGGGGGTTAGAGAGCTGTTTGGGGTGGGGGATCAGGGAAGTTGGGGGCTAAGGGGGGATCCTACAGAGCAGAATTATCTTTTTTTTTTTTTTAAATCCCCAAAAAAAACTCTTATTTTAGTACTGGCAGACTTACTGCCAGTACTTAAGATGGCGGGGACAATTGTGGGGTGGGGGAGGGAAGAGAGCTGTTTGGGAGGGATCAGGGGGTGTGATGTGTCATGTGGGAGGTTGATACCTACACTAAAGCTAAAATTAACCCTGCAAGCTCCCTACAAGCTCCCTAATTAACCCCTTCAATGCTGGGCATTATACACGTGTGGTGCGCAACGGCATTTAGCTGCCTTCTAATTACCAAAAAGCAAAGCCAAAGCCATATATATCTGCTATTTCTGAACAAAGGGGATCCCAGAGAAGCTTTTACAACCATTTATGCCATAATTGCACAAGCTGTTTGTAAATAATTTCAGTGAGAAACCTAAAATTGTGAAAAATGTAACGCTTTATTTCTCTTGTTAAGTGTATCCAGTCCACGGATCATCCATTACTTGTGGGATATTCTCCTTCCCAACAGGAAGTTGCAAGAGGATCACCCACAGCAGAGCTGCTATATAGCTCCTCCCCTAACTGCCATATCCAGTCATTCTCTTGCAAGTCTCAACAAAGATGGATGTAGTAAGAGGAGAGTGGTGTATTATAGTTAGTTTCTTAACTTCAATCAAAAGTTTGTTATTTTTAAATGGTACCGGAGTGTACTGTTTTATCAAAGGCAGCATTAGAAGAAGAATCTGCCTGTGATTTCTATGATCTTAGCAGAAGTAACTAAGATCCATTGCCGTTCTCACATATTCTGAGGAGTGAGGTAACTTCAGAGAGGGAATGGCATGCAGGTTTTCCTGCAATAAGGTATGTGCAGTAAACATATTTCTAGGGATGGAACTTGCTAGAAAAATGCTGCTGATACCGGATTAATGTAAGTTAAGCCTAAATGCAGTGATTTAATAGCGACTGGTATCAGGCTTATTAACAGAGATACATACTCCTATAAAAGTGTAATATAAAACGTTTGCTGGCATGTTTAATCGTTTTTATATATGCTTTGGTGATAAAACTTATTGGGGCCTAGTTTTTTCCACATGGCTGGCTTTATTTTTGCCTAGAAACAGAGGCTTTCCACTGTTATAGTATAAAAGTTACAGTTGGTGCAGTTAAAATTACAAACTGTGACATTCAGCTTCCCTCAGCAGTCCCCTGCATGCTATAGGACATCTCTGATGGGCTCAAAAGGCTTCAAAAGTAGGAGCTGTGGCAGTTGTTATGACTGTTTAAAAAACATATTTTTCATTTTGTTAATCTGTTTTTTGTATTAAGGGGTTAATCATCCATTTGCAAATGGGTGCAATGCTCTGCTAACTTGTTACATACACTGTAAAAACTTTGTTAGTGTAACTGCCTTTTTTCACTGTTATTTCAAATTTTGCCAAAATTTGTTTCTCTTAAAGGCACAGTAACGTTTTTTATATTGCTTGTTAACTTTGTTTAAAGTGTTTTCCAAGCTTGCTAGTCTCATTGCTAGTCTGTACAAACATGTCTGACACAGAGGAAACTACTTGTTCATTATGTTTAAAAGCCATTGTGGAGCCCCATAGGAGAATGTGTACTAAATGTATTGATTTCACCTTAAACAGTAAAAATCAGTCTTTATCTATAAAAGAATTGTCACCAGAGGGGTCTGTCGAGGGGGAAGTTATGCCGACTAACTCTCCCCACGTGTCGGACCCTTCGCCTCCCGCTCGAGGGACGCACGCTAATATGGCGCCAAGTACATCAGGGATGCCCATAGCGATTACTTTGCAGGACATGGCTGCAATCATAAATAATACCCTGTCACAGGTATTAGCCAGATTGCCTGAATTGAGAGGCAAGCGCGATAGCTCTGGGGTTAGACGAGATACAGAGCGCGTAGATGCTGTAAGAGCCATGTCTGATACTGCGTCACAATATGCAGAACCTGAGGACGGAGAGCTTCAGTCTGTGGGTGACGTCTCTGAATCGGGGAGACCTGATTCAGAGATTTCTAATTTTAAATTTAAGCTTGAGAACCTCTGTGTGTTACTTGGGGAGGTATTAGCTGCTCTGAATGACTGTGACACAATTGCAGTGCCAGAGAAATTGTGTAGGCTGGATAAATATTATGCAGTGCCGGTGAGTACTGATGTTTTTCCAATACCTAAAAGGCTTACAGAAATTATTAGTAAGGAGTGGGATAGACCCGGTGTGCCCTTTTCCCCACCTCCTATATTTAGAAAAATGTTTCCAATAGATGCCACTACACAGGACTTATGGCAGACAGTCCCTAAGGTGGAGGGAGCAGTTTCTACTTTAGCAAAGCGTACCACTATCCCGGTTGAGGACAGTTGTGCTTTTTCAGATCCAATGGATAAAAAAATTAGAGGGTTACCTTAAGAAAATGTTTATTCAACAAGGTTTTTATTTTACAGCCCCTTGCATGCATTGCGCCTGTCACTGCTGCTGCGGCGTTCTGGTTTGAGGCCCTGGAAGAGGCCATCCATACAGCTCCATTGACTGAAATTATTGACAAGCTTAGAACACTTAAGCTAGCTAACTCATTTGTTTCTGATGCCATTGTTCATTTGACTAAACTAACGGCTAAGAATTCCGGATTCGCCATCCAGGCGCGTAGGGCGCTATGGCTTAATTCCTGGTCAGCTGATGTGACTTCAAAGTCTAAATTACTTAACATTCCTTTCAAGGGGCAGACCTTATTCGGGCCTGGTTTGAAAGAAATTATTGCTGACATTACTGGAGGTAAGGCTCATACCCTTCCTCAGGACAGGGCCAAATCCAAGGCCAAACAGTCTAATTTTCGTGCCTTTCGAAATTTCAAGGCAGGTGCAGGATCAGCTCCCTCTACTTCAAAACAAGAGGGAACTTTTCCTCAATCTAAGCAGGCCTGGAAACCTACCCAGTCCTGGAACAAGGGCAAGCAGGCCGAAAGCCTGCTGCTGCCTCCAAGACAGCATGAAGGAGCGGCCCCCTATCCCACAACGGATCTAGTAGGGGGCAGACTCTCTCTCTTCTCCCAGGCGTGGGCAAGAGATGTTCAGGATCCCTGGGCGTTGGAGATCATATCTCAGGGATATCTTCTGGACTTCAAAGCTTCTCCCCCACAAGGGAGATTTCACCTTTCAAGATTATCTGCAAACCAGATAAAGAAAGAGGCATTCCTCAGCTGCGTGCAAGACCTCCTTGTAATTGGAGTGATCCATCCAGTTCCGCGGACGGAACAAGGACAGGGGTTTTATTCAAATCTGTTTGTGGTTCCCAAAAAAGAGGGAACCTTCAGACCAATTTTGGATCTAAAGATCCTAAACAAATTCCTCAGAGTTCCATCATTCAAGATGGAAACTATTCGAACCATTTTACCCATGATCCAAGAGGGTCAGTACATGACCACAGTGGACTTAAAGGATGCCTACCTTCACATTCCGATCCACAAGAATCATCATCGGTTCCTGAGGTTTGCCTTTCTAGACAGGCATTACCAGTTTGTAGCTCTTCCATTCGGGTTGGCTACAGCCCCAAGAATTTTTACAAAGGTTCTGGGCTCACTTCTGGCGGTTCTAAGACCGCGAGGCATAGCGGTGGCTCCTTACCTAGACGACATCCTGATACAGGCGTCAAGCTTTCAAATTGCCAAGTCTCATACAGAGATAATTCTGGCATTTCTGAGGTCGCATGGGTGGAAAGTGAACAAAGAAAAGAGTTCTCTATCTCCTCTCACAAGGGTTTCCTTCCTAGGGACTCTGATAGATTCTATAGAAATGAAAATTTACCTGACGGAGTCCAGGTTATCAAAACTTCTAAATGCTTGCCGTGTTCTTCACTCCATTCCGCGCCCCATGGTGGCTCAGTGCATGGAAGTAATCGGCTTAATGGTAGCGGCGATGGACATAGTGCCATTTGCGCGCCTGCATCTCAGACCGCTGCAATTATGCATGCTCAGTCAGTGGAATGGGGATTACACAGATTTGTCCCCTCTACTAAATCTGGATCAGGAAACCAGAGATACTCTTCTCTGGTGGTTATCTCGGGTCCATCTGTCCAAAGGTATGACCTTTCGCAGGCCATATTGGACCATTGTAACAACAGACGCCAGCCTTCTAGGTTGGGGTGCAGTCTGGAACTCCCTGAAGGCTCAGGGTTCATGGACTCAGGAGGAGAAACTCCTCCCAATAAATATTCTGGAGTTAAGAGCAATATTCAATGCTCTTCTAGCTTGGCCTCAGTTAGCAACACTGAGGTTCATCAGATTTCAGTCGGACAACATCACGACTGTGGCTTACATCATCCATCAAGGGGGGACCGGGAGTTCCCTAGCGATGTCAGAAGTCTCCAAGATAATTCGCTGGGCAGAGACTCACTCTTGCCACCTATCCCAGGGGTAGAGAACTGGGAGGCGGATTTTCTAAGTCGTCAGACTTTTCATCCGGGGGAGTGGGAACTCCATCCGGAGGTGTTTGTTCAATTGGTTCTCCGTTGGGGCAAATCAGAACTGGATCTCATAGCGTCTCGCCAGAACGCCAAGCTTCCTTGTTACGGATCCAGGTCCAGGGACCAAGAAGCGGCACTGATAGATGCTCTAGCAGCGCCTTGGTTCTTCAACCTGGCCTATGTGTTTCCACCGTTTCCTCTGCTCCCTCGTCTGATTGCCAAAATCAAACAGGAGTGAGCATCGGTGATATTGATAGCGCCTGCGTGGCCACGCAGGACCTGGTATGCAGACCTAGTGGACATGTCATCCTTTCCACCATGGACTCTGCCTCTGAGACAAGACCTTCTAATACAAGGTCCTTTCAATCATCCGAATCTACTTTCTCTGAGACTGACTGCATGGAGATTGAACGCTTGATCCTATCAAAGCGTGGCTTCTCCGAGTCAGTAATTGATACCTTAATACAGGCACGAAAGCCTGTCACCAGCAAAATGTACCACAAGATTTGGCGTAAATATCTTCATTGGTGTGAATCCAAGAATTACTCATGGAGTAGGGTTAGGATTCCTAGGATATTGTCCTTCCTCCAAGAGGGTTTGGACAAAGGACTATCAGCTAGTTCTTTAAAGGGACAGATTTCTGCTCTGTCTATTCTTTTACACAAGCGTCTGGCAGAAGTTCCAGACGTTCAGGCATTTTGTCAGGCTTTAGTTAGAATTAAGCCTGTGTTTAAACCTGTTGCTCCCCCATGGAGATTAAACTTGGTTCTTAAAGTTCTTCAAGGGGTTCCGTTTGAACCCCTTCATTCTATTGATATCAAACTTCTATCATGGAAAGTTCTTTTTCTGATGGCTATTTCCTCGGCTCGAAGAGTCTCGGAGTTATCTGCCTTACATTGTGATTCTCCTTATCTGATCTTTCATTCAGATAAAGTAGTTCTGCGTACAAAACCTGGGTTTTTACCTAAGGTGGTTTCAATCAAGAGATTGTTGTTCCATCATTATGCCCTAATCCTTCTTCAAAGAAGGAACGTCTTTTGCATAATCTAGACGTAGTCCGTGCATTGAAGTTTTACTTGCAGGCTACTAAAGATTTTCGCCAAACATCTCACCTGTTTGTTATTTACTCTGGACAGAGGAGAGGTCAAAAGGCCTCGGCAACCTCTCTTTCTTTTTGGCTTCGGAGTATAATCCGTTTAGCATATGAGACTGCTGGACAGCAGCCCCCTGAAAGAATTACAGCTCATTCTACTAGAGCTGTGGCTTCCACCTGGGCCTTTAAAAATGAGGCCTCTGTTGAACAGATTTGCAAGGCTGCGACTTGGTCTTCGCTTCATACCTTTTCAAAATTTTACAAATTTGATACTTTTGCTTCTTCGGAGGCTGTTTTTGTGAGAAAGGTTCTACAGGCAGTGGTTCCTTCCGTTTAAGTTCCTGCCTTGTCCCTCCCATCATCCGTGTACTTAAGCTTTGGTATTGGTATCCCACAAGTAATGGATGATCCGTGGACTGGATACACTTAACAAGAGAAAACATAATTTATGCTTACCTGATAAATTTATTTCTCTTGTAGTGTATCCAGTCCACGGCCCGCCCTGTCCTTTTAAGGCAGGTCTAAATTTTAATTAAACTTCAGTCACCACTGCACCCTATGGTTTCTCCTTTCTCGGCTTGTTTCGGTCGAATGACTGGATATGGCAGTTAGGGGAGGAGCTATATAGCAGCTCTGCTGTGGGTGATCCTCTTGCAACTTCCTGTTGGGAAGGAGAATATCCCACAAGTAATGGATGATCCGTGGACTGGATACACTACAAGAGAAATAAATTTATCAGGTAAGCATAAATTATGTTTTTTATTTGTTAGCATTTGGCGGTGAAATGGTGGCATGAAATATACCAAAATGGGCCTAGATCAATACTTTGGGTTGTCTACTACATTATACTAAAGCTAAAATTAACCCTAAAAGCTCCCTACAAGCTTCCTAATTAACCCCTTCAATGCTGGGCATAATACATGTGTGGTGCGCAGTGGCATTTTGCGGCCTTCTAAATACCAAAAAGCAATGCCAAAGCCATATATCTGCAATTTCTGAACAAAGGGGATCCCAGAGAATCATTTACAACCATTTGTGCCATAATTGCACAAGTTGTTTGTAAATAATTTCAGTGAGAAACCTAAAGTTTGTGAAACAATTTGTGAAAAAGTGAACAAATTTTTTTATTTGATCGCATTTGGTAGTGAAATGGTGGCATGAATTATACCAAAATGGGCCTAGATCAATACTTTGGGATGTCTTCTAAAAAAAAATATATGCATGTCAAGGGATATTCAGGGATTCCTGAAAGATATCAGTGTCCCAATGTAACTAGCGCTAATTTTAAAAAAAAAGTGGTTTGGAAATAGCAAAGTGCTACTTGTATTTATTTCCCTATAACTTGCAAAAAAAGCAAATCACATGTAAACATTGGGTATTTCTAAACTCAGGACAAAATTTAGAAACTATTTAGCATGGGTGTTTTTTGGTGGTTGTAGATGTGTAACAGATTTTGGGGGTCAAAGTTAGAAAAAGTGTGTTTTTTTTTCCATTTTTTCCTCATATTTTATAATTTTTTTTATAGTAAATTATAAGATATGATGAAAATAATGGTATGTTTAGAAAGTCCATTTAATGGTGAGAAAAACAGTATATAATATGTGTGGGTACAGTAAATGAGTAAGAGTAAAATTACAGCTAAACACAAACACCGCAGAAATGTAAAAATAGCCTTGGTCCCAAACGGACAGAAAATGGAAAAGTGCTGTGGTCCTTAAGGGGTTAAAGGGACAGTCTACAATATCATTTTAGTGTTTTAAAAGATAAATAATCCCTTTATCACCCATTCCCCAGTTTTGCACAACCAACACAGTTATAATAATATACTTTTTACCTTGTAAAAAGTATATTATTTTTACCTGTAATTACCTTGTATCCTAAGCATCTTCTGACAGCCCACTGATCACATGACTTCGTATTTATTCTCTATTGACTTGCATTTAGTATTGTGTTGTGCTAACTCTTAAAGTGAATGTAAACTTAACAAGCGGTGAAAACATAATTCTATAGACTTAAAAATTAGCATAAGTTTAATTCATTAAATTGTTTAAATTTATGTATTTCATTCATGTAATTGGCAAGAATCCATAAGCTAGTGACGTATGGGATATACAATCCTACCAGGAGGGGCAAAGTTTCCCAATCCTCAAAATGCCTCTAAATACACTCATCACCACTCCCACAATTAGTTTTACAAAATTTGCCTCCTATGGAGGTGGTGAAGTAAGTTTGTGCTAAGATTTCTACGTTGACATGCGCTTCTCAGCATTTTGAAGCTCGATTCCTCTCAGAGTACAGTGAATGTCAGAGGGATGTGAAGGGAGTATCACCTATTGAATGCAATGGTTTTCCTCACGGCAGATCTATTTCATAAGTTCTCTGTTATCGGTCGTAGAGATTTATCTCCTACCTCCCTTTTCAGATCGACGATATACTCTCATATTCCATTACCTCTACTGATAACCGTTTCAGTACTGGTTTGGCTATCTGGTATATGTGGATGGATGTCTTTTGGTAAGTATGTTTTCATTACTTAAGACACTCTCAGCTATGGGTTGGCACTTTATGTATTTATATAAAGTTGTAAATATATGTATTGTACTTATATTTGCCATGATTCAGGTTTCAGTATATTTCCTTTTGCAGACTGTCAGTTTCATATCTGGGAAATGCATTTTTTAGGAAAATGTATTTCTTACCTGGGGTATAGTCTTTTTGACTGTCATTTTAAATTCTCGGGCAGAATTAGGCTTGCGAGGGAGCAAAATGCCAAAGTACAGTGGGGCAAAAAAGTATTTAGTCAGCCACCAATTGTGCAAGTTCTCCCACTTAAGAAGATGAGAGAGGCCTGTAATTGTCATCATAGGTATACCTCAACTATGAGAGACAAAATGTGGAAACAAATCCAGACAATCACATTGTCTGATTTGGAAAGAATTTATTTGCACATTATGGTGGAAAATAAGTATTTGGTCAATATCAAAAGTTCATCTCAATACTTTGTTATATATCTTTTGTTGGCAATGACAGAGGTCAAACGTTTTCTGTAAGTCTTCACAAGGTTGTCATACACTGTTGCTGGTATGTTGGCCCATTCCTGCATGCAGATCTCCTCTAGAGCAGTGATGTTTTGGGGCTGTCGCTGGGCAACAAGGACTTTCAACTCCCTCCAAAGGTTTTCTATGGGGTTGAGATCTGGAGACTGGCTAGGCCACTCCAGGACCTTGAAATGCTTCTTACGAAGCCACTCCTTCGTTGCCCGGGCGGTGTGTTTGGGATCATTGTCATGCTGAAAGACCCAGCCACGTTTCATTTTCAATGCCCTTGCTGATGGAAGGAGGTTTGCACTCAAAATCTCACGATACATGGCCCCAATCATTCTTTCATGTACACGGATCAGTCATCCTGTTTCCTTTGCAGAGAAACAGCCCCAAAGCAAGATGTTGCCACCCCCATGCTTCACAGTAGGTATGGTGTTCTTTGGTTGCAACTCAGTATTCTCTCTCCTCCAAACACGACGAGTTGTGTTTCTACCAAACAGTTCTACTTTGGTTTCATCTGACCATATGACATTCTCCCAATCCGCTTCTGAATCATCCAAATGCTCTCTAGCATACTTCAGACGGGCCCGAACATGTACTGGCTTAAGCAGGGGGACACGTCTGGCACTGCAGGATCTGAGTCCCTGGCGGCGTAGTGTGTTACTGATGGTAGCCTTTGTTACGTTGGTCCCAGCTCTCTGCAGTTCATTCACTAGGTCCCCCCGTGTGGTTCTGCGATGTTTGCTCACCGTTCTTGTGATCATTTTGACCCCACGGGGTGAGATCTTGCGTGGAGCCCCAGATCGAGGGAGATTATCAGTGGTCTTGTATGTCTTCCATTTTCTAATTATTGCTCCCACAGTTAATTTCTTCACACCAAGCTGCTTGCCTATTGCAGATTCAGTCTTCCCAGCCTGGTGCAGGTCTACAATTTTGTTTCTGATGCCATTCGACAGCTCTTTGGTCTTCACCATAGTGGAGTTTGGAGTGTGACTGTTTGAGGTTGTGGACAGGTGTCTTTTATACTGATAACAAGTTCAAACAGGTGCCATTAATACAGGTAATGAGTGGAGGACAGAGGAGCCTCTTAAAGAAGAAGATACAGGTCTGTGAGAGCCATAAATCTTGCTTTGTAGGTGACCAAATACTTATTTTCCAACATAATATGCAAATAAATTCTTTCCAAATCAGACAATGTGAATGTCTGGATTTGTTTCCACATTTTGTTTCTCATAGTTGAGGTATACCTATGATGAAAATTACAGGCCTCTCTCATCTTCTTAAGTGGGAGAACTTGCACAATTGGTGGCTGACTAAATACTTTTTTGCCCCACTGTATATTGCGTTATTTTTGGCGCAAGATTTTTTTTTTTGCAAAGTTACGTTCGATGACGCAAATTCGTCATTTCCGGAGTCTTTGTCGACGGCGAGTCCTTTCACAAGGTTGCGTCTTCAATGATGCGAATGTGTCATTTCCGGATGTTGTTAGCGCCAAAAAAATTTCTCTGTTTGTTTGTGCGTCATACTTGGTGCCAAATATTTTCATTATTTTAAACCCCATTTCTTTATGCCTCTTGCCTTTTTTTCTCTATCAGAGGGCTATGCTGTTTGCATTTTTTCCCATTCCTGAAACTGCCATATAAGGAAATGGATAATTTTGCTTTATATGTTTCTTTTTCTCTTACATTTGCAAGATGTCTCAATCTGATCCTGTCTCAGAAATCACTGTTGGAACCCTGCTGACTGATAACAGTTCTACCAAAGCTAATTTGTTGTAATCTTGTGGAGATTATATCTCCAGCTGTGGTTTGTAATACGTTGTCATGATAAACTTTTACATGCAGAGAATGTGTCCATCAGTTATAGTACATTGCCTGTTGCTGTTCCTTTAACATCTAATGTACAAGATATACCTGTGAATTTATAAGAATTTATTGCTGATTCTATTCAGAAGGCTTTGTCTGCCATTCTGCCTTCTAATTAATATAAAGGTCTTTTAAAACTTCTCATAAAGTTGATGAAATTTCAAATGACAGACAACATACTGAATTATCCTCCTCTAATAAGGATCTATCTGATTCCGAAGAACCTTCCTCAGATATTGACACTGACAAATCTACTTATTTATTTTAAATGGAGCACATTTGTTCTTTGTTAAAGAAGTGTTGTTTATATTGGATATTGAGGAGACTAGTCCTCTTGATATTAAAACTAGTAAATGTTTAAATTCTGTTTATACACCTCCTGTAGTTATTCTAGAGGTTTTTCCAGTTCCTGATGCTATTTCTAATATGATTTCGAAGGAATGGAATAGGCCTGGTACTTCTTTTATTCCTTCTTTAAAGGTTTTAAAAAAAAATAGAATTGTATCCTTGGCCAGCAGTTACATTGGAGTTTTGGGAAAAGATCCCCAAAGTTGATGGGGCTATCTCTACTCTTGCTTAGCGTACTACTATTCCTATGGAAGATAGAACTTATTTTTTAAGATCCTTTAGATAGGAAATCTTATCTAAAGAAAGCCTATTTATATTCGGGTCATCTTCTCAGGCCTGCATTTTCTTTGGCTAATGTTGCAGCTGCATCAACTTTTTGGTTGGAAAATTAGCGCGGCAAGAATTGAATTATGATTTGTCTAGCATTGTTCGCTTGCTTCAACATGCTAATCAGTTTATTTGTGAAGCCATTTTTTTCATCAAAATTGATATTAAATCTATGTCTTTAGCTATTTTAGCTAGAAGAGCTTTGTGGCTAAAATCTTGAAATACTGACATGACTTCTAAGTCCAGATTGCTATCTCTTTCTTTCCAAGGTAATAAGTTATTTGGTTCTCAGTTGAATTTGATTATCTCAACTGTCGCTGGGGGAAGGGAGTTTTTTTTTACCTTAGGATAAGACTTAAGGGTAAATCTAAAGCTTCTAACCATTTTCTTTCCTTTCGACTAAATAAGGAACAAAAACCTATTCCTTCTCCCAAGGAATCTGTTTCCAATTGGAAATTTTCTTCAAATTGGATTAAATCCAAGCCTTTTAAGGAACCACAGCCAGCCCCTAAGTCTTCATGTAGGTGCAGCCCTCATTCCAGCTCAGCTGGTAGGGGGCAGATTAAGATTTCTCAGGGGTACCAAATAGGATTCAGAGTAAGACCTCCTGTGAGAAGATATTTTATCTCACGCATTCCAGCAAATCCGGTAAAGGCTAAGGCTTTCCTGAAGTGTGTTTCAGACCTGGAGTTTCAGGGGTAATCATGCCAGTTCCGTTGCAGGAACAGGGTTTGGGGTTTTATTCAAATCTATTCATTGCCCCAAAGAAAGAAAATTGATTCAGGCTGGTTCTGGATCTGAAATTTTTTTGAATCATTATGTAAGAGTACCAACTTTCAAAATGGTGATTATAAGGACTATTTTGCCTTTTGTTCAGTAAGGGCATTATATGTCCACCATAGACTTAGAGGGTGCATATCTTCATATTCTGATTCATACAGTTCATTTTCAGTTTCTGAGATTCTCTTTTCTAGACAAGCTTTACCAAATGTCGCTCTTCCTTTTGGCCTAGCGACAGCTCTAAGAATCTTTTCTAAGGTTCTTGGTGCCCTACTCTCTGTAATCAGAGAGTGGGATATTGTGGTGTTTCCTTATTTGGACGATTTCTTGGTATTAGCTCAGTCTTTATATTCTGCAGAATCTTACACGATTCAACTAGTGTTTCTTCGAAAACATGGTTGGAGGATCAATTTACTAAAAAGTTTTTTAATTTCTCAGACAAGGGTCAACTTTTTAGGTTTCCAGATAGATTCAGTGTCCATGACTCTGTCTCTAACAGACAACAGACATTTTGAATTGGTTGCAGCCTGTTGGAACCTTCAGTCTCAGTCATTCGATGATTTCCTTGTTGCCATGTGATATTAAAAATGGTTTGTGATACTCCAGTAACAGAGGATATCCGCTGCGGGAGGTTTACTATTTGGGGAACCTGTACCTTTAAGGAAGAATTATTGGCTGTTTTTGAGACCACTGATAGTTCCCTATTAATATGGGGTTGTTGCAAGAGTCGTGTTTTCAGCCTCCTTTAGCAGTCATGTGTATTTTTAACTGCAACCTCTAGCAGGGTTAATTAGCTGATTTGGAATGCACTTGTAAGCATTATACTTGATATGAGCGTGTTTGAGGCCGTAGGTTACCCATTTTGCATAAAGTTAGCGTTGTTAGAGCTCTCTTTTCCCGTTCTTATTAAGTGTTGCTTAGTAAAATAAATGTTAACTTGTGTGCTGTTAAGCCCTGAGGATGATGCTGTCCCCTGTGTTGTCGATGCTAGTAAATTTATTGCACGACTATGGCTCCGGGCTCTAGAGCTGTGTGTAGTGATTCACATGCTTTTTACTTTACCCTCAGATTGGTGCTGATCGCTGCGGAGTCACGGTCTCAGTGTATTGCGATGTCCGAGTGGTTCAGTGTAAGACAGCTGGGTATGTTGTGCTGCGTAGCTGGTGCTTGTTTAGCAGGCAAGATGGCGCCGTCACAGTGCTTGTTAACCTGCAAATCGGGTGAAAATCTCTGTCTCCGCGCTGTGCCTTCTACATAGATAGGAGCTGTGGTTGCTTCGATGGTCAAATTGAGTATTTCTATGCCCAATAACTCAAAAATTAGACATATAGTGGGCCATTGAGCAGGGAAAGGCCACAGAGCTGTTTCACAATGCAACCATGAGCCTGCACGGTTACGCCCCGCCTCCTCCTTTGTAATATTTTATTGGTTAAATGTCTGCTCTTTCCTATGGTTGTACCTATTTTATTAAGTTTGCTTTAAAGCTCCTATGATTATCCATATCATTATTTGTAGGCATATAATAAGGAACTACACAGGTCTATATATATATATATACATATTAGACATGCTCAACCTATTCATGTTTTCTGCTACTAAAAACTTACTTACCGTGTCTAGCTAACATCGCAATATTGATTTGAGACAGTGATAGTGAATCATACAGATTACTGGTCAACTTGATTCATTTCAAGAACATTGATACTGAACCATGGACTCTCTGCTTTTTTTCTTTCTGTTTTTTGCAATGTTTTAATTGTTATACATATTCCTTTTCTTATGCTCTTACCTATTTTATTAAGTATGTTTCAATGCTCCTATGTATATACAGATAATTATTTGTAGGCATCCAATAAGACCCTATCCAGGTGTACATACACTAGGCATGCATAATTTCTTAATTTTTACTGCTAATAGAACTGTTTAACTTACTAAGCAATATCCGTTCAAGATATGTATAGGGAGTCATACTGGTGGCTGGTGCTCACTGCTAATAGAACTATATGTTGAGAGATAGTCCGATTTATTTTGTGAAAGTTCTATATCCTATCCTACAATCTCTAGGTACCCCTGTGATATTTACTCTAAGATAAATATACTTGCTGACATCTCTTCCCATTTTGCCAGCACGGAGTGTACCTTTAAATTATATTAAGCTATATATTGTATCCCTCTATTCCCAATCATATACTATCACATGTCACACAGTCACCTATTGCTCATTATAAATTATCAATATGTTGCCCTCTAATAAAGCTAGATATCATGTAATCCCTTTTGATTACCCCTTTATTTGACAGCTCGTTATGGCCGTCCTCCATCATTCGTATATAAAAATATCCCCTTATTATCTATGAGATCCTATAGGTCCTCCTCCAATCACTGAAGTTTACACACAGACATTGAGAACCCACCCTTTAAATTTAAACTATAACCATCTATTTGTCAACCCTTCATTTATTCAACCTTAAATATCAGTTGCTAACCCATTCTTTTTTTTTTTTATATCCCGGACCAAAAATTACTAATCTCTAGTAGCATAGCGGTACTTATCCACTGATAACCCCGCTCCCCCTCTCTCATTCATTCTGCAATAAAATACAACACCATTATCCTCAACGGGTCAATTATATAGTTGGATTGTATACTTATTTTGCTATGTAGAAGAGTAATCCCAACAATATTACTTGTTATTGTATACAGCCTCTATGGACCCTTAGTTATCTTATGTGTGAAACAATATAGTTCATAATTGTAGCTATCAAGATTTCTTTCTAGTTCAGTTGGCCCAGTAGTGGCCTTAATAATAGTTACTTATATTATGTTGTATAAATATTTAAAATAAGGATTCCACTCAGCTAAATTTGACTGAATTTTTATGTTGCATTTTCACATTCTGTGTTGACAATACATTGTTGTGTAACGTCGCAGCGATTTGATAAGTCCGTAAGTGGTCAAAATGTTTATTTTTGTGTCGTTTTTTTTTTAGCAATCCTCAATAAAATATTATTATTGAAAAGAAGAAATAAAATTGCTATAAAATGCTAACCATCATCTGAGCCTTCAGTGAGTCATAATCTTTTAACTGGTGGTGTGTATGTATGTATATATGTGTGTATATATATAAATATATATATATATATATATATATAAATATATATATATATATATATATATATATATACACACAGTGTATATATATGTGTGTGTGACAAGACCAATCTCGCCACTGTGCATTGGAGGAGCCTGGTTGCCCGCCTGCTGCCTTTAGACTATGGCCCCATGTTGAAATGCTTACTTTTCCCCTGCAAAGACACGAAAGCCGGGTCATTCAATAGTTGCCCTATTTGAACAGTGATACCCCAGATAGCTATGCCATGTAGCCCATTTGTATAACGAAAGACTATTATGTGAAAGACTTTGGCCCCATGGCAATTGAACTGTATTTCTCTGTCTGTGATAATTACATCAACCATTGTGTAATGTAATTGCATCAACCATTGTGTAAGGTAATTGTATCACAGGCAGAGGGGAGGATTTTGTGTGGGAGTGTCTGAGAGTATTGTATGTGGGTGGTACTAATGTGTAAGAATGTGTATATAAGAACAATAAACCCACAGCTCTGGCTGTTCACTGTTTTACCCTCAAGACGGAGCTTGGTCTCGTGTTTGGGGGGAAGTGCTACTTTGAATTAATCTTTTGCCTGTTCCAGGAGAGAAGGATTTTGTGTATTTTCCCCATTCGGTGTATTAACTGGGTTTGTGTGTTGCTATTCCCGTATTAAGGGCATCTTTCATCTGGTATTAACCCTCGATATCAGGGTTATACCATAACAAAATATATATATATATATATATATATAAAGTGTGCAGATATGCATATTCATGTGCTTATATGTGTATATACAGTTGTATGCAAAAGATTAGGCACCCCTGGCAATTTCCATGATTTTAATTTATAAATAATTGGTGTTTGGATCAGCAATTTCATTTTGATCTATCAAATAACTGAAAGACACAGTAATATTTCAGTAGTGAAATGAGGTTTATTGGATTAACAGAAAATGTGCAATATGCATCAAAACCTAATTAGACAGGTGCATAAATTTGGGCACCCCAACAGAAATATTGCATCAATATTTAGTAGAGCCTCCTTTAGCAGAGATAACAGCCTCTAGACGCTTCCTATAGCCTGTAATGAGTGTCTGGATTCTGGATGAAGGTATTTTGGACCATTCCTCCATGCAAAACATCACCAGTTCAGTTAGGTTTGATGGTTGCCGAGCATGGACAGTCCCCTTCAAATCACCCCACAGATTTTCAATGATATTCAGGTCTGAATACTGGGATGGCTATTCCAGAACATTATACTTGTTCCTCTGCATATATGCCAGAGTAGATTTTGAGAAGTGTTTTGGGTCGTTGTCTTGTTGAAATATCCAGCCCTGGCCTAACTTCAACTTTGTGACTGATTCCTCAACATTATTCTCAAGTATCTGCTGATATTGAGTGGAATCCATACAACCCTCAACTTTAACAAGATTCCCAGTAGCGGCACTAGCCACACAGCCCCACAGCATGATGGAACATTCACCAAATTTTACTGTGGGTAGCAAGTGTTTGTCTTCGAAAGCTGTGTTCTATTGCCACCATACATAACGCCCCTTGTTATGACCAAATAACTCAATCTTTGTTTCATCAGTCCACAGCACCTTCTTCCAAAATGAAGCTGGCTTGTCCAAATGTGTGTTTGCATACCTCAAACAACTCTGTTTGTGGCATGTGCGCAGAAAAAGCTTCTTCCGCATCACTCTCCCTTACAGCTTCTCCTTGTGCAAAGTGTACTGAATTGTTGAACGATGCACAGTGACACCATCTGCAGCAAGATGATGATGTAGGTCTTTGGAGGTAGTCTGTGGGCTGTTTTTGACCGTTCTCAGCAGCCTTTGCCTCTCCGATATTTCTTTTGGCCTGCCACTTCTGGCCTTAACAAGAACTGTGGCAACAGGAAGTGGCAAAGAGCACCACAGCAGAGCTGTCTATATAGCTCCTCCCTTAGCTCCACCACCCAGTCATTCTCTTTGCCTACTCTAAGTACTAGGAAGGGTAAAGTGAAAGAGGTGATAAAATATTAGTTTTTAATTTCTTCAAGCAAGAGTTTTTTGTTTTAAATGGTACCGGTGTGTACTATTTACTCTCAGGCAGCAGATGGATGAAGACTTCTGCCTGGAGGATGATGATCTTAGCATTTGTAACTAAGATCCAGTGCTGTTCCCACAGAGGCTGAGGGGTACAAGAAACTTCAGTGTGAGGAACGTTTTCATGCTATATAGCAGTGAGGTATGTTCAGTAATTTTTTCTGGAGAGACCGTGTATTTCAGAAAGGCTGACAGTATCCCCATGAGGGTAAGGGTAAGCAGTAATCCTAAGAGCTATAGAAGGGCATTACTAAGCTTGCATAAGGGACTAATTTAAAAAATGGTTGACACTGAGTTTTGAATGTTTGTGGGCAAACGTTTTTATGAACTGGGAGAGCTGTTAACGTTTTGTGGGCAATAACGTTTTTTGGGCAAACTTTATTGAGGGTACACTTGGCTTATTTTTGGGTCTCAGAACCCACATGGCTAGTTTAAAACCGCTCTGGTGCGGTTCTTTGAGGCTGTAGAGACATCGAGTGAGATGGGCGGGGCCTATTTTCGCGCCTCAGATGCACAGTTGTTTTCACTCAGCAAGCAGCAAGCTCCAACTCCTGAGGGCCCTTGTGGATGTTTTGGGCCAAATCGAAGCTTAAACGCCATATTTACCATCCCTGATGGCAGGTAGGCGCCACAGCAGGGCTGTGGCAAGGTGCTGGGGGTGTTTTTTCCGGATTTAGGCCTTACTTCAATTCGGTTTGCACATTAAAGGGTTAAATGTTAAATTTCCTTGTGGGGCAAACTTAACTACATATATTGAGTCTGCTATAAAAAATGTGAAAAATTTGGTGCATTTTAAAGCAGTTTTGCAGAACGTGAATGCTTTTTTTCTCTTAAAGGCTCAGTACCGTTTTTTAAGATTATTTTTTTCACTAAATAAAGTGTTTTCAAGCTTGTTTGTAGTCATTACTAGCCTGTTCAACCCTGTCTGACATTGAGGAAAGTTATTGTTCAATATGTTTAGAAGCCATTGTGGAACCCCCACTTAGAATGTGTCCCTCATGCACTGAAAGGTCAATAAAGTGCAAAGAACATATTTTAGCTACTACAAGTATGTCGCAGGATGATTCGCAGTCAGAAGGGAATCAGGTTATGCCATCTAATTCTCCCCAAGTGTCACAACCATTAACGCCCGCATAAGCGACGCCA
The DNA here is from genome assembly GCF_027579735.1 of Bombina bombina. NCBI lineage: Eukaryota > Metazoa > Chordata > Amphibia > Anura > Bombinatoridae > Bombina > Bombina bombina. Next base: position 278,472,421 of record NC_069506.1, on the reverse strand, counting down.
AGTACTTCTAGTGCGTCTAATTCTTTCACTCTGCAAGATATGGCCGCAGTTATGAATACTACCCTCACAGAGGTTTTATCTAAGCTGCCTGGGTTGCAGGGGAAGCGCAGTAGGTCTGATGTGAGAACAAATGCTGAGCCCTCTGACGCTTTATTAGCCATATCCGATGTACCCTTACAATGTTCTGAGTTGGGGGTGAGGGATTTGCTGTCTGAGGGAGAAATTTCTGATTCAGGAAAGATGTTCCCTCAGACAGACTCGGATATGACGGCTTTTAAATTTAAACTAGAACACCTCCGCTTATTGCTCAGGGAGGTTTTAGCGACTCTGGATGATTGTGACCCTATTGTAGTTCCAGAGAAATTGTGTAAAATGGACAGATTTCTAGAGGTTCCTGCCTACACTGATGTTTTTTCGGACATTGTTACTAAGGAGTGGGATAGACCAGGCATTCCATTCGCTCCCCCTCCTACTTTTAAGAAAATGTTTCCCATATCAGACACCATGCGGGACTCGTGGCAGACGGTCCCTAAGGTGGAGGGATCTATTTCTACCCTGGCAAAGCGTACAACTATACCTATTGAGGACAGTTGTGCTTTCAAAGATCCTATGGATAAAAAATTAGAGGGTCTCCTAAAGAAAATATTTGTTCATCAGGGTTTTCTTCTCCAACCTATAGCGTGGATTGTTCCTGTAACTGCTGCAGCTGCTTTTTGGTTCAAGGCTCTGGAGGAGTTTCTTCAGGTTGAGACCCCATTAGATGATATTCTGGATAGAATTAGGGCTCTCAAGCTAGCTAATTCTTTCATTACAGATGCCGCTTTTCAACTGGCTAAATTAGCGGCAAAGAATTCAGGTTTTGCCATTTTAGCACGTAGAGCGTTATGGCTTAAGTCCTGGTCTGCTGATGTCATCAAAATCTAAGCTTTTAGCCATCCCTTTCAAGGGTAAGACCCTATTTGGGCCTGAACTGAGAGAGATCATTTCAGACATCACTGGAGGGAAAGGCCATGCCCTTCCTCAGGATAAGACAAATAAGATGAGGACCAAACAAAATAATTTTCGTTCCTTTCGAAACTTCAAAGGTGGTCCCTCTACCTCTTCCCCTGATGCAAAGCAAGAGGGGAATTTTGCTCAATCCAAGTCAGTCTGGAGACCTAACCAGACTTGGAACAAGGGTAAACAGGCCAAGAAGCCCGCTGCTGCCACTAAGACAGCATGAAGGGGTAGCCCCCGATCTGGGACCGGATCTAGTAGGGGGCAGACTTTCTCTCTTTGCTCAGGCTTGGGCAAGAGACGTTCAGGACTCCTGGGCTTTAGAAATCGTAACCCAGGGGTATCTTCTAGGTTTCAAAGATTCTCCTCTAAGGGGGAGATTCCATCTTTCTCAATTGTCTGTAAACCAGACAAAAAGAGAGGCGTTCTTACGCTGTGTAGAAGACCTATATACCATGGGAGTGATCTGCCCAGTTCCAAAAACAGAACAGGGTCAGGGGTTCTACTCCAATATGTTTGTGGTTCCCAAAAAAGAGGGAACCAAGATCCTAAACAAATTCCTCAGAGTCCCATACTTCAAGATGGAGACCATTCAGACTATTTTACCAATGATCCAGGAGGGTCAATATATGACCACCATGGACTTAAAGGATGTGTATCTACACATCCCTATCCACAAACATCATCACCAATTTCTCAGGTTCGCCGTTCTGGACAAGCATTACCAGTTTGTGGCTCTTCCCTTCGGGTTGGCCACAGCTCCCAGAGTTTTCACAAAGGTGCTAGGGTCCCTTCTGGCGGTTCTAAGGCCGCGGGGCATAGCAGTGGCGCCTTATCTGGACGATATCTTAATTCAGGCATCGACTTACCAACTAGCCAAGTCTCACACGGACATCGTGTTGGCTTTTCTAAGATCTCACGGGTGGAAGGTGAACGTAAAAAAAGAGTTCACTTATCCCTCTCACAAGAGTTCCATTCCTGGGAACTCTGATAGATTCGGTGGACATGAAAAAATTTCTGACGGAGGTCAGGAAATCAAAGATTTTAACCACCTGCCGAGCTCTTCATTCCATTCCTCGGCCGTCAGTGGCTCAGTGTATGGAGGTAATCGGACTAATGGTAGCGGCAATGGACATAGTTCCGTTTGCTCGCTTGCATCTCAGACCACTGCAACTATGCATGCTCAAACAGTGGAATGGGGATTATGCAGATTTATCTCCTCAGATAAATCTGGATCAAGAGACCAGAGACTCTCTTCTTTGGTGGTTGTCACAGGATCATCTGTCCCAGGGAATGTGTTTCCGCAGGCCAGCATGGGTCATAGTGACGACGGATGCCGGCCTATTGGGCTGGGGTGCAGTCTGGAATTCCCTGAAAGCAAAGGGTTTGTGGACTCAGGAGGAGGCTCTCCTCCTGATAAATATTCTAGAACTTAGAGCGATATTCAACGCGCTTCAGGCATGGCCTCAGCTGGCTTCGGCCGGATTCATAAGATTCCAGTCGGACAATATCACGACTGTAGCATATATCAATCATCAGGGGGGAACAAAGAGTTCTCTAGCGATAATAGAGGTTACCAAAATAATTCGATGGGCAGAGACTCACTCTTGCCATCTATCAGCAATCTATATCCCAGGAGTGGAGAACTGGGAAGCGGATTTTATAAGTTGTCAGACTTTTCATCCGGGGGAGTGGGAACTCCATCCGGAGGTGTTTACACAATTGATTCAGCAATGGGGCACACCAGAATTGGATCTGATGGCGTCTCGTCAGAACGCCAAACTTCCTTGTTACGGGTCCAGGTCAAGGGATCCTCAGGCAGTACTGATAGATGCTGTAGCAGTACCCTGGTCGTTCAACCTGGCTTATGTGTTTCCACCATTTCCTCTCCTTCCTCGTTTGATTGCCAGAATCAAACAGAAGAGATCTTCAGTGATTTTTATAGCACCTGCGTGGCCACACAGGACTTGGTATGCAGACCTGGTAGACATGTCATCTCTTCCACCATGGACTCTGCCACTGAGACAGGACCTTCTGATTCAAGGTCAGTTCCAGCATCCAAATCTAGTTTCTCTGCGGCTGACTGCTTGGAGATTGAACGCTTGATTTTATCCAAGCGGGGTTTCTCTGAGTCGGTCATAGATACCTTGATTCAGGCTCGAAAGCCTGTCACTAGGAAAATTTATCATAAGATATGGCGTAAATATCTTTATTGGTGCGAATCCAAAGGCTACTCATGGAGTAAGATTAGGATTCCTAGGATTTTGTCCTTTCTCCAAGAAGGATTGGAGAAAGGGCTATCAGCTAGTTCCTTAAAGGGACAGATATCTGCTTTATCAATTCTACTGCACAAGCGTCTTGCAGATGTTCCAGACGTTCAGTCGTTCTGTCAGGCTTTAGTTAGAATCAAGCCTGTGTTTAAACCTGTTGCTCCGCCATGGAGTTTGAATTTAGTTCTTCAAGGGGTTCTGTGAACCTATGCATTCCATAGATATTAAGCTTCTATCTTGGAAAGTTCTGTTTTTAGTTGCCATCTCTTTGGCTCGAAGAGTTTCTGAACTATCTAATAGGAATATCAATCAGGAAATTGTTGTTCCTTCTCTGTGTCCTAATCCTTCCTCTAAGGAGGAGCGTCTGTTGCACAACTTGGACGTGGTTCGTGCTTTGAAGTTTTACTTGCAAGCAACCAAAGATTTCCGTCAAACATCTTCTTTGTTTGTTGTCTATTCTGGAAAACGTAGAGGTCAAAAAGCTACGGCTACCTCTCTTTCTTTTTGGCTGAAAAGCATCATCCGTTTGGCATACGAGATTGCTGGACAGCAACCTCCTGAAAGGATTACAGCTCACTCTAATAGAGCTGTGGCTTCCACTTGGGCTTTTAAAAATGATGCTTCTGTTGAACAGATTTTTAAGGCTGCGACTTGGTCTTCGTTTCATACCTTTTCCAAATTTTACAAATTTGATACTTTTGCTTCTTCAGAGGCTATTTTTGGGAGAAAAGTTCTTCAAGCAGTGGTGCCTTCTGTTTAACCATCTGTCTTGTCCCTCCCGTTCATCCGTGTCCTGTAGCTTTGTTATTGTATCCCACAAGTAAAGGATGAATTCATGGACTCGTCGTACCTTATAGAAGAAAAGTAAATTTATGCTTACCTGATAAATTAATTTCTTCTATGGTACGACGAGTCCACGGCCCGCCCTGTCATTTTATCGAATCGAATGACTTGGGGGTGGAGCTAAGGGAGGAGCTATATAGACAGCTCTGCTGTGGTGCTCTTTGCCACTTCCTGTTAGCAGGAGGATAATATCCCACAAGTAAAGGATGAATCCGTGGACTCGTCGTACCATAGAAGAAATTCATTTATCAGGTAAGCATAAATTTACTTTTTGTAGCCTTCCCCTAAACCATAATGTTGAACAATCTTTGTTTTCAGGTCATTTGAGAGTTGTTTTTAGGCCCCCATGTTGCCACTCTTCAGAGGAGAGTCAAAGAGAACAACAATTTGCAATTAGCCACCTTAAATGCATTTTCTCATGATTGGATGCACCTGTCTATGAAGTTCAAGGCTTAATGGGCTCACCAAACCAATTGTCTGTTCCAATTATTCAGTAGGTAGTTACAGGTATTCAAATCAACAAAATGACAAGGGTGTCCAAATTTATGCACCTGTCTAATTTCGTTTTGATGCATATTGCACATTTTCTGTTAATCCAATAAACCTCATTTCACTACTGAAATGTTACTGTGTCCTTCAGTTATTTGATAGATCAAACTCAAATTGCTGATCCAAACACCCAATTATTTATAAATGCAAATCAAGGAAATTGTCAGGGGGGCCTAAACTTTTGCATACAACTGGTATGTTAGAAAAATGGCAACGATAGACTTAATTGACACAGGGTTTGCCACAAACTTTCAATTTATAAAAAGGGAAAAATATGCAAAGCGTAATAAAACAAGGTATGCCTATGTGTGCGTTTATATTTATACAATCAGCTGCCAGGGTGCCAACGGTTAAATACAAATGATATAAGAAGGCACTCTGGTCTTTTTTGAATGTAGTTTAATAGAACAAGCGTGACGTTTTGGGGACACATTCCTCTTCCTCAGACCAGAGTGTGTCCCCAAAGTGTCACGCTTGTTCTATTTTACATCTTTTGTACAACCGATTTATTTACATTCAATATTAGTTTTTAGAGGCTACCCATTGTTTCCCCTGTAATTATACTCCAATTTTATACAGCTGTTATTGACATGTATATACCCTTTGATTAATACACAATCAATTTATTTATCAGATACAGTAATTTACTCAAAACAATGTTTGCTCATATGTTCTTGCACTGACACCACTCTTCTCAGTCATTCAGAGCTACTGTTTATTTCTTTCCTATGGCATGGAGAGTTCACAACTTCATTCCAATTACTAGTGGGATATTCAACTCCTGGCCAGCAGGAGGAGGCAAAGAGCACCCCAGCAGAGCTGTTAAGTGTCACTTCCCTTACCCATAACCCCCAGTCATTCCCTTTGCCTCTTTTATGGGTACTTTTCCCTGCAAGCAAGGATTGGGGCTATGCTGTGTCCATGTCAATATCTTTAGTAAGTAAGAGTAAAGGTGGCTATTAGCAGTTAGAAAGCAGCAAAGTCGTCTTTGCTTTATTTCTAACAATATTGCAACACCTTTATAGAAAGCCTGGGTTGGCTACTCTGTTCTTTCTTTTTCTTTAGGTCCCTGATAGAGAGTAGAGTATCTGTCACACCTAGGAAGCTGTTCCTGCCCTACAGCTGGATTCACAGGTAAGTGCTTTTGTCTTCTAGGTACTGAAGGACAGCACTCTGTAGGTTAATTCCTCTAGTGGATGAACATCTGGGACAAGTTTTGACCTTATAGATGGGGTTAACAGTTCGGCAGTTTGGCAGGCACTGGTTTATGTGAAACGTTAAGGGGTTAATTTTTACCCTTAAAATGAAGACTGGCTGAAGGGTTAATAGGGGATTTTCCTATCTGGCTAGAAGATTATACATTCTTTATTTTTTCTGCAAGGATATGGTTATCTAAAGGGTAAGACTTAAGATTACAGTATTCAGTATCGGACAGGCGCTTTTACAGTGGCGCAGTTTCTTTTCTTAGTCCGATTACGTGACTATACTCTTCCATTTTACTTCATATGAAGAGCCGAGCGAGTTAGGCATTGAGTTTTTTGTGGTAGCGATCGCATATCTCTGTCTCGGCTGCTAGATTGATCAAACCGGATCTGCTCGAAAACACAGATTTCCAAGTCTGACAGCCAAATCTGTCAGTGGATCTGAATCAAGCAGAGAGTCTCCTTGCAGTTACTAGTGGCGACTCTGGTACCCGTGTGGTAAGACTCCTCAGCTAGACTGAGGTATAGAGGTGTGAGGAAAATATTTTAAAACTTTTTTCTTTTAGTTGCAAAAAGTGTTTGTGACTGCTCTATATACCGTACTGGTTGTAGGAATTTTATATATATTTTAAAATTTGGGAATCAGCTCTGTAATTATGGACTTAGACCAAAATACATCTATTTCCTTTGACAAATGTTTGTTTTGTCTGGAGGCTCAGGTTGTACCCCCTGTGCAATTTTGCGCCGCATGCTTATCTAAGACTTTGAAATTTAAAGATAAAGTACTCCCTTCTAAGCCATATGTCTCTCAGGACAATGCTGTTCGGGCTATGCCTCCGCTTTCTCCTCAGACATCCCAAGCCCTGATAGTTTCACATACAGTGCCTTACAGATCCTCTCAACCTCCTGGGGGTGTTTATTTGCCAGGAGATTTTGCTGTGCAGATAACTTCTGCGATATCTGCAGCTTTATCCGCTTTCCCTGTTTTAGGTAAGCGTAAGAGGAAATCTAAACATATTTCTGCTAGTAAGGTTTCTGACCCCACTAAATCTGCTCTGGTCAACCTTTCCCAAATGTCTGATGAGAAGGATACTTCAGTAGCTTCTGAAGATGAGATCTCAGACTCTGACATAATGGGGGGAAATTCTAGATAATCTGAAGAAGTTCATTTCAGATTTAAACTTGAACACCTCCAGTTGCTTCTGAAGGAGGTCCTAGCCACTTTGGACGACTCCGAACCTTCTGTCGTTGTCAACCCTGAAAAAAACAACTAAACTTAATAGAGTTCATGTTGTTCCCTCATCCGTGGAAGTTGTTCCTGTTCCAGAATGTATGTAGGATATTATAGCTCGGGAATGGGATAAGCCAGGGATTCCTCTTTTTTTTGCTCCTCCTTGGAGCCTTAACTTTGTTCTTAAAGTTTTGCAGCAGGCTCTGTTTGAGCCGATGCATTCTGTTGATATTAAATTGTTATCTTAGAAGGTTTTGTTTCTTCTTGCTATTTCTTCCGCTCGCAGAGATTCTGAGCTTTCCGCTCTGCAGTGTGATTCCCCTTATCTTATTTTTCATGCGGATAAGGCTGTCCTTCGTGCTAAGCTGGGTTTTCTCCCTAAGGTAGTGTTGGATTTAAATATTAATCAGGAAATTGATGTTCTTTCTTTTTGTCCCAATCCTTCTTCCCATAAGGAACGTCTTTTGCATAACCTGGATGTTGTGCGTGCTCTAAAATGTTACCTTCAAGCAACTAAAGATTTTCGGCAATCTTCTGCCCTGCTTGTTGTTTTCTCTGGTAAGTGTGAGAGTCAGAAGGCCACTTCTACTACTCTTTCCATCTGGTTGAGAAGTGTTATCCGGTTAGCTTATGAGACAGCTGGACAGCAGCCTCCTGAGAGAATTACGGCTCATTCCACTAGGGCTGTCTCCTCTTCCTGGGCTTTCAAAAATGAAGCTTCTGTGGAGCAAATTTGCAAGGCGGCAACATGGTCCTTTTTGCATACCTTTTCCAAATTCTACAATTTTAATACTATTGCCTCAGCTGAGGCTTCTTTTGGGAGAAAAGTTCTTCAAGCGGTGGTGCCTTCTGTTTAGGTCTGCCTGTCTTATTCTCCCTCCCTTTTCATTCTGTGTCCTCTAACTTGGGTATTAGTTTCCACTAGTAATTGGAATGAAGTCATGGACTCTCCATGCTATAGGAAAGAAAACAAAATGTATGCTTACCTGATAAATTTCTTTCCGGGCATAAAAAGTCCATGACCTTGACCTTATTTAAATTTAATTCTGCAGTTTCTCTTGTAAGATGTATCGAGTCCACGGATTCATCCATACTTGTGGGATATTCTCCTTCCTAACAGGAAGTGGCAAAGAGAGCACCCACAGCAGAGCTATCTATATAGCTCCTCCCTTAGCTCCACCCCCCCAGTCATTCTCTTTGCCTGCTAGGAAGGGTAAAGTGAGTGTGGTGACAAAATAATTTTTGTTCCTTTCGGAACTTAAAGGGTGGTCCCGCTTCAGCTTCCCCTGCTGCAAAGCAAGAGGGGAATTTTGCCCAATCCAAGTCAGTCTGGAGACCTAACCAGGTTTGGAACAAGGATAAACAGGCCAAGAAGCCTGCTGCTGCCTCCAAGACAACATGAAGGGGTAGCCCCCGATCCGGGACCGGATCTAGTAGGGGGCAGACTCTCTTCACTCAGGCTTGGGCAAGAGATGTTCACGATTCCTGGGCTTTAGAAATTGTGTCCCAGGGATATCTTCTGGACTTCAAAGACTCCCCCCCAAGGAGGAGATTTCACGTTTCTCAAACCAGACAAAGAGATAGGTGTTCTTATGCTATGTAGAAGACCTATGTACCATGGGATTGATCCGCCCAGTTCCAAAAGTGGAAGAAGCGCTAGGTTTTTACTCAAACCTGTTTGTGGTTCCCAAAAGAGAGGGAACTTTCAGACCAATCTTGGATCTCAAATTCTAAACAAATTCCTCAGAGTACCATCTTTCAAGATGGAGACTATTCGGACTATTCTTCCTCTGATCCAGGAGGGTCAATATATGACTACCGTGGCCTTAAAGGATGCGTATCTACACATCTCTATTCACAGAGATCATCATCAATTCCTCAGATTCGCCTTTCTGGACAGGCATTACCAGTTTGTGGCCCTTCCCTTTGGGATGGCCACGGCTCCCAGAATTTTCACAAAGGTGCTAGTGTCCCTTTTGGCGGTTCTAAGACCGCAGGGCATAGCAGTGGCGCCTTATCTAGACGACATCTTAATTCAAAAGCTAAGTGCAATTGTTGTAAACTTGTGGATATTATATCTCCAGCTGTTGTTTTTTAATAGTTGTCATGATAAGCTTTTACATGCAGAGAATGTGTCCATCAGTAATAGTACATTGCCTGTTGTTGTTCCTTCAACATCTAATGTACAAGATATACCTGTGAATTTAAAAGATTTTATTGCTGATTCTATTCAGAAGGCTTTGTCTGCTATTCCACCTTCTAATAAACGTAAGAGGTCTTTTAAAACTTCTCATAAAGTTGATGACATTTCAAATGGCCGACAACATAATGATTTATCCTCCTCTGATGAAGATATCAGAGAAATACAAGGAAAGAAAAGAGGTATCTTGTGGCACACTTATATGGAAAACTTTATTTTCAATCTAATATAATAGAAAAGGCACTAAGGAAAAAATTAAAATATAACTTTTATTGGTTTCTTTAAAACATTAATATGACATGAAAACATAACATATAAAATAGGGAGATTTGATGTTTTCAATATTGAAAGTGTATCCCAATTGGTACTAAATTATCATTTATGAGTCACATAGGAACAGCTAGATAATTGCTGTTACCAAGTAACCTCTATCAGTCTGTATGTAATTTTCCTATTACCATAGGAATATACTTGTACTCATTAATGTCAAATATCCCTAGAGATGATCTAAGTCATCAAACTTAACTTGCTATGGTAAAAATAGGTGTGAAAAACATTAAAATTGCTGTGTCAGGGAACACACAGGGAGATAGTGTATAGCTTATGGGTGTAACTTGCGATCTCAACTTTATGGGGAAATATGTCAAATATTTTGTGTAACAATATATTCCAAACTTTTATTACCGGTGGCTGAGTGAGGTGCTTAAACAGTGTTGCAGCATTGCCCCAACCGAATACAAACTGGTTTGGTTTGGACCACAAAAAAGCATAAGTAATGCCCAATAATTAATTTTTAAATATAAGGATTGCCCCCCCCCCCCAAAAAAAAACAAAAAACACAGTATTAAGTTGAAAAAAAAACCCCTGAGGTGTTAAAGTATTATTGGAGACATCTTCCAATAATAGGATAGTGTCCTGTGACACAGCTTGTTTTAAAATTTATACATGCGCTTCTCGTTATACACAAGGGGAATAACCCCTAAATCAAAGTATTCTAAATTTATATATTTAGCTTAAGACCCGTTAATGGGTAATGGACAAAGTGTCACTTGTTAGAGGTAGTAAATAAGGGTATCGTTAAAAGGAGCAATGTGGATACTCCACATCCAAATAATAACCATCACACTATGATTTACAATAGTTCAGCAACAAGTTTTTTACCCCCTGACTACCCGCCAAGTTTAAGCTAAATTGCCGACATACGGCCAACAAAATTAGGAGATTTCTTTTTAAACAACAAGCATAAGGAGAAGCAGAGCGAACGCCTGACGTGCGTTTCGCATACTGCTTTGTCAAAGGCGCCGAACGTCCTTCGTGCCTCCTCATTTATATCCAAGCCAGCCAATCAGAAAGAAGGTGTGTGCAAAACACATGATAAGGGTAACCTGATGAAGATATATCTGATTCAGAAGATCCTTCCTCAGATGTTGACACTGACAAATCTACTTATTTATTTAAAATAGAGTATATTCGTTCTTAAAAGAAGTGCTGATTACATTGGATATTGAGGAAACTAGTCCTATTAAAACTATTAAACGTTTAAATTCTGTTTATAAACCTCCTGTGGTTACTCCAGGGGTTTTTCCAGTTCCTGATGCTATTTCTGATATGATTTCTAAGGAATCGAAAAGGCCTCGTACTTCTTTTATTCCTTCTTCAAGGTTTAAAAAATCGTATCCTTTGCCAGCAATTAGATTGGAGTTTTGGGAAAAGATCTCAAAAGTTGATGGGGCTATTTCTACTCTTGCTAAACGTACTACTATTCCTATGGAAGATAGTACTTCCTTTAAACATCCTTTAGATAGGAAACTTGAATCTTCTCTAAGGAAAGCCTATTTATATTCTGGTCATCTTCTTAGGCCTGCAATTTCTTTGGCTGATGTTGCAGCTGCATCAACTTTTTGGTTGGAAAGTTTAATTCAACAGGAAATGGATTCTGATTTGTCTAGCATTGTTTACTTTCTTCAACATGCTAATCATTTTATTTGTGATGCCATTTTTTATATCAAAATTGATGTTAAATCTATGTCTTTAGCTATTTTAGCTAGAAGAGCTTTGTGGCTTAAATCTTGGAATGCTGGCATGATATCTAAGTCTAGATTACTATCTCTTTCTTTCCAAGGTAATAAGTTATTTGGTTCTCAGTTGGATTCTATTATTTCAACTGTCACTGGGGGGAAGGGAGTTTTTTTGCCTCAGGATAAAAAAAGGGTAAAACTAAAGCTTCTAACCGTTTTTGTTCCTTTCGACAAAATAAGGATCAGAAACCTAATCCTTCCCCCAAGGAATATGTTTCCAACTGGAAACCTTCTTAAATTCAAGCCGTTTAAGAAACCAAAGCCAGCCCCCAAGTCCGCATGAAGGTGCGCCTCTCATTCCAGCTCAGCTGGTAGGGGACAGATTAAGATATTTCAAGGATATTTGGACAAAATCTGTCCAAAATCAATAGTTTCAGAGTATTGTCTCTCAGGGGTATTGAATAGGATTCGGAGTAAGACCTCCTGTGAGAAGATTTTTTTCTCTCACGCATCCCAGCAAATCCAGTAAAGGCTCAGGCCTTCCTGAAGTGTGTTTCAGACCTGGAGCTTTCAGGGGTAATCATGCCAGTTCCGTTTCAGGAACAGGGTCTGGGGTTTTATTCAAATCTATTCATTGTCCAAAAGAAAGAAAATTCATTCAGACCAGTTCAGGATCTGAAAATTTTGAATCGTTATGTAAGAGTGCCAACTTTCAAAATCGTGACTATAAGGACTATTTTGACCTTTGTTCAGCAAGGGCATTATATCTCCACAATAGACTTACTGGATGCATATCTTCATATTCCGAATCATCCAGATCATTATCAGTTTCTGCGATTCTCTTTTCTAGACAAGCATTACCAATTTGTCGCTCTTCCTTTTGGCCTAGCAACAGTTCCAAGAATCTTTTCAAAGGTTCTCGATACCCTACTCTCTGTAATCAGAGAACGGGGTATTGCGGTGTTTCCTTATTTGGACGATATCTTGGTACTAGCTCAGTCTTTACATTCTGCAGAATCTCACATAAATCAACTAGTGTTGTTTCTTCGAAAACATGGTTGGAGGATCAATTTACCAAAAAGTTCTTTGATTCCTCAGACAAGGGTCACCTTTTTAGGTTTCCAGGTAGATTCAGTGTCTATGACTCTGTCTCTAACAGACAAGAGACATTTAAAATTGGTTTCAGCTTGTCGGAACCTTCAGTCTCAATCATTCCCTTCAGTAGCTATGTGCATGGAAGTTTTAGGTCTCATGACTGCAGCATTGGACCTGATCCCCTTTGCTTGTTTTCATATGAGACCTCTCCAGCTTTGTATGCTGAACCAATGGTGCAGGGATTATACAAGGATATCACAATTAATATCCTTAAATCCCAATGTTCGACTATCTCTGACTTGGTGGTTAGATCACCATTGTATAGTCCAAGGGGCCTCTTTTGTTCATCCAACCTGGACTGTGATTACAACAGATGCAAGTGTTTGAGGTTGGGGAGCTGTCTGGGGATCTCTGACAGCACACATGGTTTGAAAATTTTGAGAGGCGAGTACCAATCAATATTTTGGAACTCTGTGCGATTTTCAGGGCTCTTCAGATTTGGCCTCTGTTGAAGAGAGAACCGTTCATTTTATTTTCAGACAGTATCACAACTGTGGCATATGTCAATCATCAGGATGGGACTCACAGTCCCCAAGCTATGAAAGAAGTATCTCGGATACTTGCTTGGGCGGAATCCAGCTCTTGTCTAATTTCTGCGGTTCATATCCCAGGTATAGACAATTAGGAAGCGGATTATCTCCGCCGCCAGGCTTTACATCCGGGGGAGTGGTCTCTCCATCCATATGTGTTTTCTCAGATTGTTCAGATGTGGGATCTTCCAGAAATAGACTTGGCAGCTTCACATCTAAACAAGAAACTTCCCAGGTACCTGTCCAGGTCCAGGGATCTTCAGACTGAAGCAATGGATGCGTTAACACTTCCTTGGTGTTACCAACCTGCTTATATTTTCCCGCCTCTTCTTCCAAGTGTGATCTCCAAAATTATCATGGAACAATAGTTTGTGTTGCTGGTAGCTCCAGCATGGCCTCACAGGTTTTTGTATGCGGATCTTGTTCGGATGTCAAGTTGCCAACCTTGGCCACTTCCATTAAGGCCGGACCTTCTGTCTCAAGGTCCGTTTTTCCATCTCAAATCATTAAATTTGAAGGTATGGAAATTGAACGCCTAGTGCTTAGTCATAGAGGTTTCTCTGACTCAGTGATTAATAATATGTTACAGGCTCGTAAATCTGTTTTTAGAAAGATTTAATATCGAGTTTGGAAGACTTATATTTCATGGTGTTCTTCTCATAAATTCTCTTGGCATTCTTTCAGAATTCCTACAATTTTACAGTTTCTTCAGGATGGTTTGGATAAGGATTTGTATGCAAGTTCCTTGAAGGGACAAATCTCTGCTCTTTCTGTTTTATTTCACAATAAGATTGCTAAGCTTCCTGATATTCACTGTTTTGTACAGGCTTTGGTTCGTATCAAGCCTGTCATTAAATCAATCTCTTCTTCTTGGAGTCTTAATTTGGTTTTGAAGGTTTTACAAGCTCCTCCATTTGAGCCTATGCATTGTTTGGACATTAAACTACTTTCTTGGAAAGTGATGTTTCTATTGGCCATCTCTTCTGCTAGAAGAGTTTCTGAATTATCTGCTCTTTCTTGTGAATCTCCTTTTCTGATTTTTCATCAGGATAAGGCAGTTTTTCGGACTTCATTTAAATTCTTACCTAAGGTTGTGAATTCTCACATCATTAATAGAGAAATTGTTGCCCTTCTTTGTGTCCTAATCCTAATAATTCTTTGGAGAGATCCTTACATTCTTTGGATGTGGTAAGAGCTTTGAAATATTATGTTGAAGCTACTAACGATTTCAGGAAGACTTCTAGGCTATTTGTTATCTTTTCTGGTTCTAGGAAAGGTCAGAAGTCTTCTGCCATTTCCTTGGCATCGTGGTTAAAGCTTTTGATTCATCAAGCTTATTTGGAGTCGGGTCAGGCCCCGCCTCAAAGAATTACAGCTCATTCTACTAGATCAGTCTCCACTTCGTGGGCTTTTAAGAATGAAGCTTCAGTTGATCAGATTTGCAAAGCAGCAACCTGGTCTTCTTTGCATACATTTACTAAATTCTACCATTTTTATGTATTCGCTTCTTCTGAAGCAGTTTTTGGTAGAAAAGTTCTTCAGGCAGCTGTTTCAGTTTGATTCTTCTGCTTATAATTTAAGTTTTTCTTTTCATTTATGAGAATAAACTTATTTTGGGGTGGATTAATTTTTTTTCAGTGGAAAATGTCTGTTTTTATGTTATCCCTCCCTCTCATACGTCACTAGCTCATGGAATCTTGCCAATTACAGGAAAGAAAACATAATTTATGTAAGAACTTACCTGATAAATTAATTTCTTTCATATAGGCAAGAGTCCATGATGCCCACCCTTTTTATGGTGGTTATGATTTGTTTGTATAAAGCATTTATAAATAAATAAAGCAATTATTACTCTAGCTTTTTACTCCTTTCTTTTTCACCACACTATTAGGCTATTCATTAAACTGAATTGTGGGCGTGGTGAGGGGTGTATTTATAGGCATTTTGAGGTTTGGGAAACTTTGCCCCTCCTGATAGGATTGTATATCCCATACGTCACTAGCTCATGGACTCTTGCCAATATGAAAGAAATTAATTTATCAGGTAAGTTCTTACATAAATTATGTTTTTTGCCAGACCATTCAAATTACTTTTATCTCTGATACTAAAATGTATGTTCAGTTACACACAGACATGGATCTATAAAAAGAAATGTACTTGCATCATCACACATTGCTAGTCTCAATACACACTATCTATGTCAAGCTTAGTTTTAAAATACCTAGTTTCACAAATAAAGAATCTAGAATTTGATTAGACCTGTGGATGCTGTTTTCCTCTTTTCAGTTATCTTTTATATGTGTGCAAGGTTTTTCCTCAGCCCTCCTTTACTTCAAGGACAAAGCAGAGGCTGCAAACCAGGAACCACAGACTCCTTTTTGGGTGCATGTGTGATAAGGTGTTATACTCTATATTTCACTTAGAATTCATGAGTATACCTAGAAAATGTGGAAGGTAAGACCTAATGCTCACACAGCTTTTACAGGGTCTTACCAGGTTCCTATTTTCCTTATGATTATCTCAAAGGTACTTTGTTTTCTTGTTCTATAACATTTATGTATCCTTTCTTTTTTTCAGTGCTTACATCAGCACTCGCCTGGGCCGGGGTGCCATCTTGAGATCTCAAGGGATGCAAAGAGTTTGGTTCCCTCTAGAGGCGAGGTTACCACTCAATATTCTGCAACTCACGTTTCTTTAAACTCTTCAGACCATGGTCCCTTTTCACCCAAGACCCATCCCCATTTATGACATTTCAGCGGTTTCTTAAATCAGCTGTCAAGGGGGGACTCGCATCTCCCTCGTCATGCAAGAAGTGTCTCTCATCCTGTTCTGAAAAGAGAAGGAATGCTGTTTTCTATCATCTTCATATTCAAGGAGTGAACAATTGAGAAGTAGACTGCTTTGATCTGTTCAGTTAGGACATCAAGACATATTCGACCAGATGATTCTAAACTGGGTTCTTCCATGTATAGATATAATGTTGTACAAGCTGAATCATAGCTTCAAGCAAGAAGGGTCAGAAAGAGACTCCAGTGCTCTATGATAGATGCCATAGTTTGTCCCTGAATATTTCATTTAGCGTTCCTGTGTTCCCAGTTTGCTCTTCTTTCAAGAGTCATTGCAAGAATCAAAGAGGGTTCAGCTTCAGTAATTTCATAGTTGGCCTACAGAACTTGGTATGTGGACCTAATTCATATGTCTTCTCTTCCTTCATGGACCCTACCCCTAAGGAAGAATCTTCTGTCTAAAGGACCTCTGTTTCAACCAGATCATAATTAACTGAGTTTGACGGTGTGAAGGTTACATTTTAGACCTCAAGATTAGAGGTTTCTCTGATTCTGATAGCTATACTTTGAATTTATCTTAACGTCTGGAAAGCTAACTTTTTTTGGTGTTCTTCTTGAGGATATTTTTTTTTTAATCCTTTAAAATTCCAAGAATACTACAGTTCCTTCAGGATAGACTAGATTTGGGCCTATTGGCTAGTTCTCTAAAGGGTCAAGTATCTGTGTTAACTGTTTTGTTTCACAAAAAGTTAGCTAAATTGCTAGATGTTCAAACTTTTGTTCAAGCCTTGGTGAGAATTCTTCCAAAGGTGGTATCTACAGAAAATATTAGTCAGGAAATAGTTGTTCTTCTTTGTGTCCAAGGCCTTCTAATACAAATTACTTTGCAACCTAGATGTTGTCAGAGATTTAAAGTTCTATATTCAGGCTTCTAAAGACTGTAGACAAACTTCCGTATTTGCCCACTTCTCTGGTCCTAGGAAGGGTCAGAAAGCTATGGCGGTGGCCCTGGCATTCTGGCTCAAGTAGATTATTCGAAAGGCTTACTTGGTTGCGGTAAAAACGCCACCGAAAATAGCAACTGCTCATTCTACAAGATCAGTATTTACGTCCTGGGCTTTCAAGGATGATGCCTCCTTGGAACAGATTTGCAAGGCACCAACTTGTTCTTCCTTTCACACCTTTTCCAAATTTTATCATTTTGACATTTATGCTTTCTCTAATGCAGCTTTTGGGAGGAAAGTTTT
Organism: Bombina bombina; assembly: GCF_027579735.1. Lineage (NCBI taxonomy): Eukaryota > Metazoa > Chordata > Amphibia > Anura > Bombinatoridae > Bombina > Bombina bombina. The sequence goes on along the minus strand of NC_069506.1, from coordinate 278,455,394 downwards.
TCAGGCCACAGTATCTGACAAATAGGAACTGCCTACTTTGTGTCCCACCCATCCTTAACATGGACTCTGAGCTTGGGTATTTTCTCCCACATGTTATGAAGCTATGGACTCTCATGAGCTAAAAAGGAAAACAGAATTTATACTTACCGATTAAATGTATTTCCTATGGGTTGATGAAAGTCCATAGCCCCCACCCTGTTTTTGTCTATGGGTGACAGTTGACAGCAATGCCCAACCAAATGCCTTTTTTAGAGCAATCTTTTTTTAGGATAGGGTTATTTTATAGTTTTTTTAGATTTGGCTTTTTTGTTTGTGGGGGTTACTTTTTTTGTAGAGAGATACCCTAGAAAAAGTTCTTCTAAGGGCTAATGTTATAGTAGCTTATAGTGTATGTTTAGGGGTTTTTATTTTAAAGGAGGCTTTAGTTGTAGGCATAACTGTGTTTTTGTTTTTTTTTTGTGTAAATTTAGTATTTGTTATTTTTTTTGTAACTTAGGGGGGGGTGTTAGTTTATATGTGGGGGGTTTAGGTGTTAGGTAGAAGTAGTGCAGAAGTAGTTTGCATTGGGGGGTTCTGGTGGTGTAGGAGTTAAAAGGTTTAGGGGCTTTTGGAGGTGTAGGGGTTAGGGGGTTGTGGCAGTTTAATGGTTAAGTAGAGTAAGGGTATAACGTGTTGGGCTATTGGTGGTTTAGGGGTTAATAGGGTAGAAGGTTTATTGTGTCCCCAGTAACTGTAGCTATTTAGTGTCTCACTCAGTCCCCAGTAACTGTAGCTATTTAGCGTCTCACTCAGTCACCAGTAACTAGATATTTAGTGTCTCACTCAGTCCCCAGTAACTGTAGCTATTTAGTGTCTCACTCAGTCCCCAGTAACTGTAGATATTTAGCGTCTCACTCAGTCACCAGTAACTGTAGCTATTTAGTGTCTCACTCAATCCCCTGTATCTGTAGCTATTTAGTGTCACACTCAGTCCCCAGTAACTGTAGCTATTTAGCGTCTCACTCAGTCCCCAGTAACTGTAGCTATTTAGTGTCTCACTCAGTCCCCAGTAACTGTAGCTATTTAGCGTCTCACTCAGTCACCAGTAACTGTAGCTATTTAGTGTCTCACTCAATCCCCTGTATCTGTAGCTATTTAGTGTCACACTCAGTCTCCAGTAACTGTAGCTATTTAGTGTCACACTCAGTCCCCAGTAACTGTAGCTATTTAGCGTCTCACTCAGTCACCAGTAGCTGTAGCTATTTAGTGTCTCACTCAGTCCCCAGTAACTTTAGCTATTTAGTGTCTCACGCAGTCACCAGTAACTGTAGCTATTTAGTGTCTCACTCAGTCCCCTGTAACTGTAGCTATTTAGTGTCTCACTCAGTCCCCAGTAACTGTAGCTATTTAGTTTCTCACTCAGTCCCCAGTACCTAGCTATTTAGTGTCTTACTCAGTCCTTAGTAACTGTAGCTATTTAGTGTCTCACTTAGTCCCCAGTAACTGTAGCTATTTAGTGTCTCACTCAGTCCCCAGTAACTGTAGCTATTTAGCGTCCTACTCAGTCCTCCGTAACTGTAGCTACCAGTAACTGTAGCTATTTAGCATCTCACTCAGTCCCCAGTAACTGTAGCTATTTAGCGTCTCACTCAGTCCTCCGTAACTGTATCTATTTAGCATCTCACTCAGTCCCCAGTAACTGTAGCTATTTAGTGTCTCACTCTGTCCCCAGTAACTGTAGCTATTTAACGTCTCAGTCCCCAGTAACTGTAGCTATTTAGTGTCTCACTCAGTCCCCTGTATCTGTAGCTATTTAGTGTCACACTCAGTCCCCAGTAACTGTAGCTATTTAGCGTCTCACTCAGTCCACAGTAACTGTAGCTATTTAGTGTCCTACTCAGTCCTACGTAACTGTAGCTATTTAGTGTCTCACTCAGTCCCCAGTAACTGTAGCTATTTAGCGTCCTACTCAGTCCTCCGTAACTGTAGCTACCAGTAACTGTAGCTATTTAGCGTCTCACTCAGTCCTCCGTAACTGTAGCTATTTAGCATCTCACTCAATCCCCTGTATCTGTAGCTATTTAGTGTCACACTCAGTCCCCAGTAACTGTAGCTATTTAGCGTCTCACTCAGTCCACAGTAACTGTAGCTACCAGTAACTGTAGCTATTTAGTGTCTCACTCAGTCCCCAGTAACTGTGTAGCTATTTAGCATCTCACTCAGTCCTCCGTAACTGTAGCTATTTAGCATCTCACTCAGTCCCCAGTAACTGTAGCTATTTAGTGTCTCACTCAGTCCCCAGTAACTGTAGCTATTTAGCGTCTCACTCAGTCCCCAGTAACTGTAGCTATTTAGCATCTCACTCAGTCACCAGTAACTGTAGCTATTTAGTGTCTCACTCAATCCCCTGTATCTGTAGCTATTTAGTGTCACACTCAGTCCCCAGTAACTGTAGCTATTTAGTGTCTCACCCAGTCCCCAGTAACTGTAGCTATTTAGTGTCTCACTTAGTCCCCAGTAACTGTAGATATTTAGTGTCTCACTTAGTCCACAGTAACTGTAGCTATTTAGTTTCTCACTCAGTCCCCAGTACCTAGCTATTTAGTGTCTTACTCAGTCCTTAGTAACTGTAGCTATTTAGTGTCTCACTTAGTCCCCAGTAACTGTAGCTATTTAGTGTCTCACTTAGTCCCCAGTAACTGTAGCTATTTAGTGTCTTACTCAGTCCCCAGTAACTGTAGCTATTTAGCGTCTCACTCAGTCCTCCGTAACTGTAGCTATTTAGCATCTCACTCAGTCCCCAGTAACTGTAGCTATTTAGTGTCTCACTCTGTCCCCAGTAACTGTAGCTATTTAACGTCTCACTCAGTCCCCTGTATCTGTAGCTATTTAGTGTCACACTCAGTCCCCAGTAACTGTAGCTATTTAGCGTCTCACTCAGTCCACAGTAACTGTAGCTATTTAGTGTCCTACTCAGTCCTACGTAACTGTAGCTATTTAGTGTCTCACTCAGTCCCCAGTAACTGTAGCTATTTAGCGTCCTACTCAGTCCTCCGTAACTGTAGCTACCAGTAACTGTAGCTATTTAGCATCTCACTCAGTCCTCCGTAACTGTAGCTATTTAGCATTTCACTCAATCCCCTGTATCTGTAGCTATTTAGTGTCACACTCAGTCCCCAGTAACTGTAGCTATTTAGCGTCTCACTCAGTCCACAGTAACTGTAGCTACCAGTAACTGTAGCTATTTAGTGTCTCACTCAGTCCCCAGTAACTGTGTAGCTATTTAGCATCTCACTCAGTCACCAGTAACTGTAGCTATTTAGTGTCTCACTCAATCCCCTGTATCTGTAGCTATTTAGTGTCACACTCAGTCCCCAGTAACTGTAGCTATTTAGTGTCTCACCCAGTCCTCAGTAACTGTAGCTATTTAGTGTCTCACTCAATCCCCTGTATCTGTAGCTATTTAGTTTCTCACTCAGTCCCCAGTAACTGTAGCTATTTAGTGTCTCACCCAGTCCCCAGTAACTGTAGCTATTTAGTGTCTCACTCAGTCCCCAGTAACTTTAGCTATTTAGCGTCTCACTCAGTCACCAGTAACTGTAGCTATTTAGTGTCTCACTCAATCCCCAGTAACTGTAGCTATTTAGTGTCACACTCAGTCCCCAGTAACTGTGGCTATTTAGTGTCTCACTCAGTCCCCAGTAACTGTAGATATTTAGTGGCTCACTCAATCCCCAGTAACTGTAGCTATTTAGTGTCACACTCAGTCGCCAGTAACTGTAGATATTTAGTGTCTCACTTAGTCCACAGTAACTGTAGCTATTTAGTTTCTCACTCAGTCCCAAGTACCTAGCTATTTAGTGTCTTACTCAGTCCTTAGTAACTGTAGCTATTTAGTGTCTCACTTGGTCCCCAGTAACTGTAGCTATTTAGTGTCTCACTCAGTCCCCAGTTACTGTAGCTATTTAGCGTCCTACTCAGTCCTCCGTAACTGTAGCTACCAGTAACTGTAGCTATTTAGCGTCTCACTCAGTCCCCAGTAACTGTAGCTATTTAGCGTCTCACTCAGTCCTCCGTAACTGTAGCTATTTAGCATCTCACTCAGTCCCCAGTAACTGTAGCTATTTAGTGTCTCACTCTGTCCCCAGTAACTGTAGCTATTTAACGTCTCACTCAGTCCCCAGTAACTGTAGCTATTTAGCATCTCACTCAATCCCCTGTATCTGTAGCTATTTAGTGTCACACTCAGTCCCCAGTAACTGTAGCTATTTAGCGTCTCACTCAGTCCACAGTAACTGTAGCTACCAGTAACTGTAGCTATTTAGTGTCTCACTCAGTCCCCAGTAACTGTGTAGCTATTTAGCATCTCACTCAGTCCTCCGTAACTGTAGCTATTTAGCATCTCACTCAGTCCCCAGTAACTGTAGCTATTTAGTGTCTCACTCAGTCCCCAGTAACTGTAGCTATTTAGCGTCTCACTCAGTCCCCAGTAACTATAGCTATTTAGCGTCTCACTCAGTCACCAGTAACTGTAGCTATTTAGTGTCTCACTCAATCCCCTGTATCTGTAGCTATTTAGTGTCACACTCAGTCCCCAGTAACTGTAGCTATTTAGTGTCTCACCCAGTCCTCAGTAACTGTAGCTATTTAGTGTCTCACTCAATCCCCTGTATCTGTAGCTATTTAGTGTCTCACTCAATCCCCTGTATCTGTAGCTATTTAGCGTCTCACTCAGTCCTCCGTAACTGTAGCTATTTAGCATCTCACTCAGTCCCCAGTAACTGTAGCTATTTAGTGTCTCACTCTGTCCCCAGTAACTGTAGCTATTTAACGTCTCACTCAGTCCCCAGTAACTGTAGCTATTTAGTGTCTCACTCAGTCCCCTGTATCTGTAGCTATTTAGTGTCACACTCAGTCCACAGTAACTGTAGCTATTTAGTGTCCTACTCAGTCCTACGTAACTGTAGCTATTTAGTGTCTCACTCAGTCCCCAGTAACTGTAGCTATTTAGCGTCCTACTCAGTCCTCCGTAACTGTAGCTACCAGTAACTGTAGCTATTTAGCGTCTCACTCAGTCCTCCGTAACTGTAGCTATTTAGCATCTCACTCAATCCCCTGTATCTGTAGCTATTTAGTGTCACACTCAGTCCCCAGTAACTGTAGCTATTTAGCGTCTCACTCAGTCCACAGTAACTGTAGCTACCAGTAACTGTAGCTATTTAGTGTCTCACTCAGTCCCCAGTAACTGTGTAGCTATTTAGCATCTCACTCAGTCCTCCGTAACTGTAGCTATTTAGCATCTCACTCAGTCCCCAGTAACTGTAGCTATTTAGTGTCTCACTCAGTCCCCAGTAACTGTAGCTATTTAGCGTCTCACTCAGTCCCCAGTAACTGTAGCTATTTAGCGTCTCAATCAGTCACCAGTAACTGTAGCTATTTAGTGTCTCACTCAATCCCCTGTATCTGTAGCTATTTAGTGTCACACTCAGTCCCCAGTAACTGTAGCTATTTAGTGTCTCACCCAGTCCCCAGTAACTGTAGCTATTTAGTGTCTCACCCAGTCCCCAGTAACTGTAGCTATTTAGTGTCTCACTCAATCCCCTGTATCTGTATCTATTTAGTGTCACACTCAATCCCCAGTAACTGTAGCTATTTAGCGTCTCACTCAGTCACCAGTAACTGTAGCTATTTAGTGTCTCACCCAGTCCCCAGTAACTGTAGCTATTTAGCGTCTCACTCAGTCCCCAGTAACTGTAGCTATTTAGCGTCTCACTCAGTCACCAGTAACTGTAGCTATTTAGTGTCTCACTCAATCCCCAGTAACTGTAGCTATTTAGTGTCACACTCAGTCCCCAGTAACTGTGGCTATTTAGTGTCTCACTCAGTCCCCAGTAACTGTAGATATTTAGTGTCTCACTCAATCCCCAGTAACTGTAGCTATTTAGTGTCACACTCAGTCGCCAGTAACTGTGGCTATTTAGTGTCTCACTCAGCCACCAGTAACTGTAGCTATTTAGTCTCACTCAGTCCCCAGTAACTGTAGCTATTTAGTGTCTCACTCAGTCACCTGTAATTGTAGCTATTTAGTTTCTCACTCAGTCACCAGTAACTGTAGCTATTTAGTGTCTCACTCAGTCACCAGTAACTGTAACTTGTTAGTGTCTCACTCAGTCACCAGTAACTGTATCTTGTTAGTGTCTCACTCAGTCCCCAGTAACTGTAGCTATTTAGTGTCTCACTCAGTCCCCTGTAACTGTAGCTATTTAGTGTCTCACTCAGTCACCTGTAATTGTAGCTATTTAGTGTCTCACTCAGTCACCAGTAACTGTAGCTATTTAGTGTCTCGCTCAGTCCCCTGTAACTGTAGCTATTTAGTGTCTCACTCAGTCCCCAGTAACTGTAACTTGTTAGTGTCTCACTCAGTCCCCAGTAACTGTAGCTATTTAGCGTCTCACTCAGTCCCCAGTAACTGTAGCTATTTAACGTCTCACTCAGTCCCCAGTAACTGTAGCTATTCAGTGTCTCACTCAGTCCCCAGTAACTGTAGCTATTTAGTGTCTCACTCAGTCACCAGTAACTGTAGCTATTTAGTGTCTCACTCAGTCCCCAGTAACTGTAGCTATTTAGTGTCTCACTCAGTCCCCAGTAACTGTAGGTATTTAGTGTCTCACTCAGTCCCCAGTAACTGTAGCTATTTAGTGTCTCACTCAGTCCCCTGTAACTGTAGCTATTTAGTGTCTCACTCAGTCACCAGTAACTGTATCTTGTTAGTGTCTCACTCAGTCCCCAGTATCTGTAGCTTGTTAGTGTCTCACTCAGTCCCCAGTATCTGTAGCTATTTAGTGTCTCACTCAGTCACCAGTAACTGTAGCTATTTAGTGTCTCACTCAGTCACCAGTAACTGTAGCTATTTAGCATCTCACTCAATCCCCTGTATCTGTAGCTATTTAGTGTCACACTCAGTCCCCAGTAACTGTTGCTATTTAGTGTCTCACTCAGTCCCCAGTAACTGTAGCTATTTAGTCTCACTCAGTCCCCAGTAACTGTAGCTATTTAGTGTCTCACTCAGTCACCAGTAACTGTAGCTATTTAGTGTCTCACTCAGTCACCAGTAACTGTAGCTATTTAGTTTCTCACTCAGTCCCCAGTAACTGTAGCTATTTAGTGTCTCACTCAGTCCCCAGTAACTGTAGCTATTTAGTGTCTCACTCAGTCCCCAGTAACTGTAGCTATTTAGTGTCTCACTCAGTCCCCAGTAACTGTAGCTATTTAGTGTCTCACTCAGTCCCCAGTAACTGTAGCTATTTAGTCTCACTCAGTCCCCTGTAACTGTAGCTATTTAGTGTCTCACTCAGTCCCCTGTAACTGTAGCTATTTAGTGTCTCACTCAGTCCCCAGTAACTGTAGCTATTTAGTGTCTCACTCAATCCCCAGTAACTGTAGCTATTTAGTCTCACTCAGTCACCAGTAACTGTAGCTATTTAGTGTCTCACTCAGTCCCCTGTAACTGTAGCTATTTAGTGTCTCACTCAATCCCCTGTAACTGTAGCTATTTAGTGTCTCACTCAGTCCCCAGTAACTGTAGCTATTTAGTGTCTCACTCAGTCCCCAGTAACTGTAGCTATTTAGTGTCTCACTCAATCCCCTGTAACTGTAGCTATTTAGTGTCTCACTCAGTCCCCAGTAACTGTAGCTATTTAGTGTCTCACTCAATCCCCTGTAACTGTAGCTATTTAGTGTCTCACTCAGTCCCCTGTAACTGTAGCTATTTAGTGTCTCACTCAGTCCCCAGTAACTGTAGCTATTTAGTGTCTCACTCAGTCACCAGTAACTGTAGCTATTTAGTGTCTCACTCAGTCCCCAGTAACTGTAGCTATTTAGTCTCTCACTCAATCCCCAGTAACTGTAGCTATTTAGTGTCTCACTCAGTCCCCAGTAACTGTAGCTATTTAGTGTCTCACTCAGTCACCAGTAACTGTAGCTATTTAGTGTCTCACTCAGTCCCCTGTAACTGTAGCTATTTAGTGTCTCACTCAGTCCCCAGTAACTGTAGCTATTTAGTCTCTCACTCAGTCCCCTGTAACTGTAGCTATTTAGTGTCTCACTCAGTCCCCAGTAACTGTAGCTATTTAGTGTCTCACTCAATCCCCAGTAACTGTAGCTATTTAGTCTCACTCAGTCACCAGTAACTGTAGCTATTTAGTGTCTCACTCAGTCCCGTGTAACTGTAGCTATTTAGTGTCTCACTCAATCCCCTGTAACTGTAGCTATTTAGTGTCTCACTCAGTCCCCAGTAACTGTAGCTATTTAGTGTCTCACTCAGTCCCCAGTAACTGTAGCTATTTAGTGTCTTACTCAATCCCCTGTAACTGTAGCTATTTAGTGTCTCACTCAGTCCCCAGTAACTGTAGCTATTTAGTGTCTCACTCAGTCCCCTGTAACTGTAGCTATTTAGTGTCTCACTCAGTCCCCAGTAACTGTAGCTATTTAGTCTCACTCAGTCACCAGTAACTGTAGCTATTTAGTGTCTCACTCAGTCCCCTGTAACTGTAGCTATTTAGTGTCTCACTCAATCCCCTGTAACTGTAGCTATTTAGTCTCACTCAGTCCCCAGTAACTGTAGCTATTTAGTGTCTCACTCAATCCCCTGTAACTGTAGCTATTTAGTGTCTCACTCAGTCCCCAGTAACTGTAGCTATTTAGTGTCTCACTCAATCCCCTGTAACTGTAGCTATTTAGTGTCTCACTCAGTCCCCTGTAACTGTAGCTATTTAGTGTCTCACTCAGTCCCCAGTAACTGTAGCTATTTAGTGTCTCACTCAGTCACCAGTAACTGTAGCTATTTAGTGTCTCACTCAGTCCCCAGTAACTGTAGCTATTTAGTCTCTCACTCAATCCCCAGTAACTGTAGCTATTTAGTGTCTCACTCAGTCCCCAGTAACTGTAGCTATTTAGTGTCTCACTCAGTCACCAGTAACTGTAGTTATTTAGTCTCACTCAGTCACCAGTAACTGTAGCTATTTAGTGTCACACTCAGTCACCAGTAACTGTAGCTATTTAGTGTCTCACTCAGTCCCCAGTAACTGTAGCTATTTAGTGTCTCACTCAGTCCCCAGTAACTGTAGCTATTTAGTGTCTCACTCAGTCCCCTGTAACTGTAGCTATTTAGTGTCTCACTCAGTCCCCTGTAACTGTAGCTATTTAGTGTCTCACTCAGTCCCCTGTAACTGTAGCTATTTAGTGTCTCACTCAGTCCCCAGTAACTGTAGCTATTTAGTGTCTCACTCAATCCCCTGTAACTGTAGCTATTTAGTGTCTCACTCAGTCCCCTGTAACTGTAGCTATTTAGTGTCTCACTCAGTCCCCAGTAACTGTAGCTATTTAGTGTCTCACTCAGTCCCCTGTAACTGTAGCTATTTAGTGTCTCACTCAGTCCCCAGTAACTGTAGCTATTTAGTGTCTCACTCAGTCACCAGTAACTGTAGCTATTTAGTGTCTCACTCAGTCCCCAGTAACTGTAGCTATTTAGTGTCTCACTCAGTCCCCAGTAACTGTAGCTATTTAGTGTCTCACTCAATCCCCAGTAACTGTAGCTATTTAGTCTCTCACTCAGTCACCAGTAACTGTAGCTATTTAGTCTCACTCAGTCCCCTGTAACTGTAGCTATTTAGTGTCTCACTCAGTCCCCAGTAACTGTAGCTATTTAGTGTCTCACTCAATCCCCAGTAACTGTAGCTATTTAGTCTCTCACTCAATCCCCAGTAACTGTAGCTATTTAGTCTCACTCAGTCCCCTGTAACTGTAGCTATTTAGTGTCTCACTCAGTCCCCTGTAACTGTAGCTATTTAGTGTCACACTCAGTCCCCTGTAACTGTAGCTATTTAGTGTCACACTCAGTCCCCTGTAACTGTAGCTATTTAGTGTCTCACTCAGTCCCCTGTAACTGTAGCTATTTAGTGTCACACTCAGTCCCCTGTAACTGTAGCTATTTAGTGTCTCACTCAGTCCCCAGTAACTGTAGCTATTTAGTGTCTCACTCAGTCACCAGTAACTGTAGCTATTTAGTGTCTCACTCAGTCCCCTGTAACTGTAGCTATTTAGTGTCTCACTTAGTCCCCTGTAACTGTAGCTATTTAGTGTCTCACTCAATCCCCAGTAACTGTAGCTATTTAGTCTCACTCAGTCCCCTGTAACTGTAGCTATTTAGTGTCTCACTCAGTCCCCTGTAACTGTAGCTATTTAGTGCCTCACTCAGTCCCCTGTATCTGTAGCTATTTAGTGTCTCACTCAGTCCCCTGTAACTGTAGCTATTTAGTGTCTCACTCAGTCCCCAGTAACTGTAGCTATTTAGTGTCTCACTCAGTCCCCTGTAACTGTAGCTATTTAGTGTCTCACTCAGTCCCCAGTAACTGTAGCTATTTAGTGTCTCACTCAGTCCCCTGTATCTGTAGCTATTTAGTGTCTCACTCAGTCCCCTGTAACTGTAGCTATTTAGTGTCACACTCAGTCCCCTGTAACTGTAGCTATTTAGTGTCTCACTCAGTCCCATGTAACTGTAGCTATTTAGTGTCTCACTCAGTCCCCTGTAACTGTAGCTTTTTAGTGTCTCACTCAGTCCCCAGTAACTGTAGCTATTTAGTGTCTCACTTAGTCCCCTGTATCTGTAGCTATTTAGTGTCTCACTCAGTCCCCTGTAACTGTAGCTATTTAGTGTCACACTCAGTCCCCTGTAACTGTAGCTATTTAGTGTCTCACTCAGTCCCCTGTAACTGTAGCTTTTTAGTGTCTCACTCAGTCCCCAGTAACTGTAGCTATTTAGTGTCTCACTCAGTCCCCTGTAACTGTAGCTATTTAGTGTCTCACTCAGTCCCCTGTAATTTTAGCTATTTAGCGTCTCACTCAGTCCCCTGTAACTGTAGCTGTTTAGTGTCTCACTCAGTCCCCAGTAACTGTAGCTATTTAGTGTCTCACTCAGTCCCCAGTAACTGTAGCTATTTAGTGTCTCACTCAGTCCCCTGTAACTGTAGCTATTTAGTGTCTCACTCAGTCCCCTGTAACTGTAGCTATTTAGTGTCTCACTCAATCCCCTGTAACTGTAACTATTTAGTGTCTCACTCAATCCCCTGTAACTGTAGCTATTTAGTGTCTCACTCAGTCCCCTGTAACTGTAGCTATTTAGTGTCTCACTCAGTCACCAGTAACTGTAGCTATTTAGTCTCACTCAGTCACCAGTAACTGTAGCTATTTAGTGTCTCACTCAGTCCCCAGTAACTGTAGCTATTTAGTGTCACACTCAGTCCCCTGTAACTGTAGCTATTTAGTGTCTCACTCAATCCCCTGTAACTGTAGCTATTTAGTGTCTCACTCAGTCCCCAGTAACTGTAGCTATTTAGTGTCTCACTCAGTCCCCAGTAACTGTAGCTATTTAGTGTCTCACTCAATCCCCTGTATCTGTAGCTATTTAGTGTCTCACTCAATCCCCTGTAACTGTAGCTATTTAGTGTCTCACTCAGTCCCCAGTAACTGTAGCTATTTAGTGTCACACTCAGTCCCCTGTAACTGTAGCTATTTAGTGTCTCACTCAGTCCCCTGTAACTGTAGCTATTTAGTGTCTCACTCAGTCCCCAGTATCTGTAGCTATTTAGTGTCTCACTCAATCCCCTGTATCTGTAGCTATTTAGTGTCTCACTCAGTCACCAGTAACTGTAGCTATTTAGTGTCTCACTCAGTCACCAGTAACTGTAGCTATTTAGTGTCTCACTCAGTCACCAGTAACTGTAGCTATTTAGTGTCTCACTCAGTCCCCTGTAACTGTAGCTATTTAGTGTCTCACTTAGTCCCCTGTAACTGTAGCTATTTAGTGTCTCACTCAGTCCCCAGTAACTGTAGCTATTTAGTGTCTCACTCAGTCCCCTGTAACTGTAGCTATTTAGTGTCTCACTCAGTCCCCAGTAACTGTAGCTATTTAGTGTCTCACTCAGTCCCCCTTAACTGTAGCTATTTAGTGTCTCACTCAGTCACCAGTAACTGTAGCTATTTAGTGTCTCACTCAGTCCCCTGTAACTGTAGCTATTTAGTGTCTCACTCAGTCCCCAGTAACTGTAGCTATTTTGTGTCTCACTCAGTCCCCTGTAACTGTAGCTATTTAGTGTCTCACTCAGTCCCCAGTAACTGTAGCTATTTAGTGTCTCACTTAATCCCCAGTAACTGTAGCTATTTAATGTCTCACTCAGTCCCCTGTAACTGTAGCTATTTAGTCTCACTCAGTCCCCAGTAACTGTAGCTATTTAGCGTCTCACTCAGTCACCTGTAATTGTAGCTATTTAGTGTCTCACTCAGTCACCAGTAACTGTAGCTATTTAGTGTCTCACTCAGTCACCAGTAACTGTAGCTATTTAGTGTCTCACTCAGTCACCAGTAACTGTAGCTATTTAGTGTCTCACTCATTCACCAGTAACTGTAACTTGTTAGTGTCTCACTCAGTCCCCAGTAACTGTAGCTATTTAGTGTCTCACTCAGCCACCAGTATCTGTAGCTATTTAGTGTCTCACTCAGTCACCAGTAACTGTAGCTATTTATTGTCTCACTCATTCACCAGTAACTGTAACTATTTAGTGTCTCACTCAGTCCCCAGTATCTGTAGCTATTTAGTGTCTCACTCAGCCACCAGTAACTGTAGCTATTTAGTGTCACACTCAGTCCCCTGTAACTATAGCTTTTTAGTGTCTCACTCAATCCCCTGTAACTGTAGCTATTTAGTGTCTCACTCAGTCACCAGTAACTGTAGCTATTTAGTGTCTCACTCAGTCACCAGTAACTGTAGCTATTTAGTGTCTCACTCAGTCACCAGTAACTGTAGCTATTTAGTGTCACACTCAGTCCCCTGTAACTATAGCTTTTTAGTGTCTCACTCAGTCCCCTGTAACTGTAGCTATTTAGTGTCTCACTCAGTCACCAGTAACTGTAGCTATTTAGTGTCTCACTCAGTCACCAGTAACTGTAGCTATTTAGTGTCTCACTCAGTCACCAGTAACTGTAGCTATTTAGTGTCTCACTCAGTCCCCTGTAACTGTAGCTATTTAGTGTCTCACTCAGTCCCCTGTAACTGTAGCTATTTAGTGTCTCACTCAGTCCCCAGTACCTGTAGCTATTTAGTGTCACACTCAGTCCCCAGTAACTGTAACTTGTTAGTGTCTCACTCAGTCCCCAGTAACTATAGCTATTTAGTGTCTCACTCAGCCACCAGTAACTGTAGCTATTTAGTGTCTCACTCAGTCCCCAGTAACTGTAGCTATTTAGTCTCACTCAGTCCCCTGTAACTATAGCTATTTAGTGTCTCACTCAGTCCCCTGTAACTGTAGCTATTTAGTGTCTCACTCAGTCCCCAGTAACTGTAGCTATTTAATGTCTCACTCAGTCCCCTGTAACTGTAGCTATTTAGTCTCACTCAGTCCCCAGTAACTGTAGCTATTTAGTGTCTCACTCAGTCACCTGTAATTGTAGCTATTTAGTGTCTCACTCAGTCACCAGTAACTGTAGCTATTTAGTTTCTCACTCAGTCACCAGTAACTGTAACTTGTTAGTGTCTCACTCAGTCACCAGTAACTGTAACTTGTTAGTGTCTCACTCAGTCCCCAGTAACTGTAGCTATTTAGTGTCTCACTCAGTCCCCTGTAACTTTAGCTATTTAGTCTCACTCAGTCCCCAGTAACTGTAGCTATTTAGTGTCTCACTCAGTCACCAGTAACTGTAGCTATTTAGTGTCTCACTCAGTCCCCTGTAACTGTAGCTATTTAGTGTCTCACTCAATCCCCTGTAACTGTAGCTATTTAGCGTCTCACTCAGTCCCCAGTAACTGTAGCTATTTAGCGTCTCACTCAGTCCCCAGTAACTGTAGCTATTTAGTGTCTCACTCAGTCCCCAGTAACTGTAGCTATTTAGTGTCTCACCCAGTCACCAGTAACTGTAGCTATTTAGTGTCTCACTCAGTCCCCAGTAACTGTAGCTATTTAGTGTCTCACTCATTCCCCAGTAACTGTAGCTATTTAGTGTCTCACTCAGTCCCCAGTAACTGTAGCTATTTAGTGTCTCACTCAGTCCCCAGTAACTGTAGCTATTTAGTGTCTCACCCAGTCCCCAGTAACTGTAGCTATTTAGTGTCGCACTCAGTCCCCAGTAACTGTAGCTATTTAGTGTCTCACTCAGTCCCCAGTAACTGTAGCTATTTAGTGTCTCACTCATTCCCCAGTAACTGTAGCTATTTACTGTCTCACTCAGTCACCAGTAACTGTAGCTATTTAGTGTCTCACTCAGTCCCCAGTAACTGTAGCTATTTAGTGTCTCACTCAGTCCCCAGTAACTGTAGCTATTTAGTGTCTCACTCAGTCCCCTGTAACTGTAGCTATTTAATGTCTCACTCAGTCCCCAGTAACTGTAGCTATTTAGTGTCTCACTCAGTCCCCAGTATCTGTAGCTATTTAGTGTCTCACTCAGTCCCCAGTAACTGTAACTTGTTAGTGTCTCACTCAGTCCCCAGTAACTGTAACTTGTTAGTGTCTCACTCAGTCCCCAGTAACTGTAGCTATTTAGTGTCTCACTCAGTCCCCAGTATCTGTAGCTATTTAGTGTCTCACTCAGTCCCCTGTAACTGTAGCTATTTAGTGTCTCACTCAGTCCCCTGTAACTGTAGCTATTTAGGGTCTCACTCAGTCACCAGTATCTGTAGCTATTTAGTGTCTCACTCAGTCCCCTGTAACTGTAGCTATTTAGTGTCTCACTCAGTCCCCTGTAACTGTAGCTATTTAGGGTCTCACTCAGTCACCAGTAACTGTAGCTATTTAGTGTCTCACTCAGTCCCCAGTATCTGTAGCTATTTTGTGTCTCACTCAGTCACCAGTAGCTGTTACTTTCAGTATAGGGGATATTGATTCCTTTTCACTTTGTCTGTGATTTAATGTGTATTAGATCATCTCTGCTCCCTCCCCCAGCCCAGTGTACAATGAATCTGCAGCTCTGGTTCTTGTCTCTGTGTTTATTTTGTGCTGTGCGCCGTATATGGGAATGTGCAGTAGGAAAGAGATTAAACTTTCCCAGAGTTGTCATTATCTATTTTCTCCCACCACCACCACATTACCTCCATAACATCTTGGTCTCTCTTTGTGACCCCCTTGCATCTCTCCCTAGTGTCTAACTCCCTTCATCTCTCCCTAGAGTCTTGCTGCTCCCCCCTATAACTCCCTAGTGTCTTATTGCTCCCCCTGCATCTCGCCCCAGTGTCTTACTGCCCCTTACCATCTCTCCCTAGTGTCTAACCCCCCCACATTTCTCCCTAGTGTCTAACTGCTCCCCCTGCATCACTCCATAGTATCTTACTGCCCCCTGCATCTCTCCTTAGTGTCTAAGTGCCCCCTGCATCCTTCCCTAGTGTCTATCTGCCCCTTTCTGCATCCCTCCCTAGTGTCTAACTGCCTCCCCTGCATCTCTCCCCAGTGTCTTACTGCTCCCTTCCCATCTCTCCCTAGTGTCTAACCCCCCTACACATTTCTCCCTAGTGTCTAACTGCTCCCCCGTGCATCTCTCCCTAGTATTTATCTCCCTTTCCCTGCATCACACCCTAGTGTCTAACTGCCTCCCTCTGCATCTCTCCCCAGTGTCTTACTGCTCCCTTCCCATCTCTCCCTAGTGTCTAACCCCCCTACACATTTCTCCCTAGTGTCTAACTGCTCCCCCCTGCATCTCTCCCTAGTGTCTAACTGCCCCCTTCTGCATCCGTCCCTAGTGTCTAACTGCCTCCCCTGCATCTTTCCCTAGTGTCTTACTGCTCCCTTCCCATCTCTCCCTAGTGTCTAACCCCCCTACACATTTCTCCCTAGTGTCTAACTGCTCCCCCCTGCATCTCTCCCTAGTGTCTAACTGCCCCCTTCTGCATCCGTCCCTAGTGTCTAACTGCCTCCCCTGCATCTCTCCCCAGTGTCTTACTGCTCCCTTCCCATCTCTCCCTAGTGTCTAACCCCCCTACACATTTCTCCCTAGTGTCTAACTGCTCCCCTCTGCATCTCTGCCTAGTGTCTGTCTCCCTCTGCATCTCTCCCTAGTATTTATCTCCCTCTCCCTGCATCTCTCCCTAGTGTCTAACTGCCTCTCCCTGCATCACACCCTAGTGTCTAACTGCATCCCTCTGCATCTCTCCCTAGTGTCTAACTGCCTCCCTTTGCATCTCTCCCTAGTGTCTGCCTCCCTCTGCATCTCTCCCTAGTGTCTAACTACCCCCCGCTCAGAGCCCCTCTGCTAAGGTACTTCCCTCTTTCTTGTGCTCATCCATTAAAGCCAACAAAATTGACTCCATTAGAAATGAAATCAGCTCTCAACATATTACCAATCTCTCACCCCCTCAAAAGCTCACAATCATCCAAAACCCAAATAGATGTAAATTTAGCTCTTTTGCCCCTGTTACTGAGGATGAAGTTTCTGCCCTTATACTGTCCTCCCACCTCACTACCTGTCCCCTCGACTCCATCCCCTCACAGCTACTCTCCTCCCTCTCTTCTACCCTCACCCCTATACTCAAACACATCTTTAACCTCTCCCTTAGCACTGGTATATTTCCCTCATCTCTAAAACATGCACTGGAAACACCTATCATCAAAAAACCTTCTCTTGATCCAAGCTCCCCAATCAACTACCACCCTATTTCCCTACTCCCTCTTGCCTCAAAGCTTCTTGAAAAGCTAGTATATGCACGTCTATCTAAGTTCTGTGTCCCGGAACTATCCTCAAATGCCCCGAGGAGGCTTTAGACTGTGAGAAAGAGGAGGGGTTTGGAGATGAAAACAAGTGCCGGCATCAGACGTCACGGAGTGGGCGGGCTGTGTGTTTCTATGCCTGCCTGAGGCTTTACATTTTAGCGGCGTCAGGTGGTTGGTGCTCCGGGTTACGGTATAAGCTGAGGCTGATGGGCTGCTGACTGACAGCAGGTAAACTGCGGGGCTAAGGCATAGTCATTTTATTGTGTCTGACAACCTGGTATGTACATGTCTCCGAGGGATCTGATAAACATTACACACAGACACGGTATATGTACTGTATATGTGTCTGAGGTACCTGATAAACACACACAGATTATATGTACATGTGTCTGATGTACCTGATAAATGCATTCATTTTGTGTGTCACTCTTAATCTAGGGGCCTTATTTCTTCCTCCTCAGTATTGTTTTCTTATTAAAAAAAAAAGTCCATAACCAGTGCTAATCCAGAGGGACAAATATCATGTATTCTGTGATTCACAAATTACAATATAGTTTCCTATATTAAGAACTATTGATTTTTACAACTTTTTTTTTTTGGGGGGGGGGGATGTAAAATTTTTATGTCATATTGAATTTGATGCCGTGAAAAGCCACACCCAGACCATGCCCCATGTCACACCCTCCCCACTCCCATTTAAAAAAGTGTCCAGGAATCCTCTGGGCAAAAGGTGGCAACCCTACGTCTATCCCATTTCCTTACACTAAACTCCCTCCTTGACCCACTGAAATCTGGATTTCTTTCATGTAATTGGCAAGAGTCCATGAGCTAGTGACATATGGGATATACAATCCTACCAGGAAGGGGTAAAGTTTTCCAAACCTCAAAATGCCTATAAATACACCCCTCACCACACCCACAATCCAGTTTTACAAACTTTGCCTCCTATGAAGGTGGTGAAGTAAGTTTGTGCTAGATTCTTCGTTGATATGCGCTTCGCAGCAGGCTGGAGCCCGGTTTTCCTCTCAGAGTGCAGTGAATGTCAGAGGGATGTGAAGAGAGTATTGCCTATTTGAATACAATGGTCTTCCTCTAGGGGATCTATTTCATAGGTTCTCTGTTATCGGTCGTAGAGATTTCTTCTCCTACCTCCCTTTTCAGATCGACGATATACTCTTATATACCATTACCTCTACTGATTCTCGTTTCAGTACTGGTTTGGCTATCTACTATATGTAGATGAGTGTCTTGGGGTAAGTAAGTCTTATTTTATTATGACACTCTAAAGCTATGGTTGGGCACTTTATTTATAAAGTTCTAAATATATGTGTTTAAACTTATATTTGCCATGATTCAGGGTAATCAGTATTCCTTATTTCAGACAGTCCGTTTCATTATTTGGGATAATGCATATGAATGATTATTTTTTCTTACCTTAAAAAATTTTTCAATTGACTTTTTTCCCTGTGGGCTGTTAGGCTCGCGGGGGCTGAAAGTGCTTCAATTCTCTGGAGAAATCTTTACATTCTTTGGATGTAGTAAGAGCTTTAAAATATTATGTTGAAGCTACTAAAGATTTTAGAAAGACTTCTAGTCTCTTTGTTATCTTTTCTGGTTCCAGGAAAGGTCAGAAAGCTTCTGCCATTTCTTTGGCGTCTTGGTTAAAGTCTTTGATTCATCATGCTTATGTGGAGTCGGGTAAATCCCTGCCTCAAAGGATTACGGCTCATTCTACTAGGTCAGTTTCTACTTCCTGGGCGTTTAGGAATGAAGCTTCTGTTGATCAGATTTGCAAAGCAGCAACTTGGTCTTCTTTGCATACTTTTACTAAATTCTACCATTTTGATATTTTCACTTCTTCTGAAGCAGTTTTTGGTAGAAAAGTACTTCAGGCAGCTGTTTCAGTTTGATTCTTCTGCTTATTATTTCTGTTTTTTTCATTATTAAGATTAAAACTTTTGTTTTAGGTTGTGGATTATTTTTCAGCGGAATTGGCTGTCTTTATTTTATCCCTCCCTTTCTAGTGACTCTTGCGTGGAAGTTCCACATCTTGGGTATCTACTATCCCATACGTCACTAGCTCATGGACTAATTACATGAAAGAAAACATAATTTATGTAAGAACTTACCTGATAAATTCATTTCTTTCATATTAGCAAGAGTCCATGAGGCCCACCCTTTTTTGTGGTGGTTATGATTTTTTTTGTATAAAGCACAATTATTCCAATTCCTTATTTTGATGCTTTTGCTCCTTTCTTATCACCCCACTTCTTGGCTATTCGTTAAACTGAATTGTGGGTGTGGTGAGGGGTGTATTTATAGGCATTTTGAGGTTTGGGAAACTTTGCCCCTCCTGGTAGGAATGTATATCCCATACGTCACTAGCTCATGGACTCTTGCTAATATGAAAGAAATGAATTTATCAGGTAAGTTCTTACATAAATTATGTTATCCCAGGTATAGACAATTGGGAAGCTGATTATCTCAGTCGTCAGACTTTACATCCGGGAGAGTGGTCTCTCCACCCAGATGTGTTTTCTCAAATTGTTCAGATGTGGGGTCTTCCAGAAATAGATCTGATGGCATCTCATCTAAACAAGAAACTTCCCAAGTACCTGTCCAGGTCCAGGGATCTTCAGGCGGAAGCAGTGGATGCGTTGACACTTCCTTGGTGTTATCAACCTGCTTATATTTTCCTGCCTCTAGTTCTTCTTCCAAGAGTGATCTCCAAAATCATCATGGATCAATCGTTTGTGTTGCTGGTGGCTCCAGCATGGCCTCACTGGTTTTGGTATGCAGTTCTTGTTCGGATGTCCAGTTGCCAACCTTGGCCACTTCCATTAGGACCGGACCTTCTGTCTCAAGATCCGTTTTTCCATCAGGATCTCAAATCATTAAATTTGAAGGTATGGAAATTGAACACCTAGTGCTTAGTCATAGAGGTTTCTCTGATTCAGTTATTAATACTATGTTACAGGTTCGTAAATCTGTTTCTAGAAAGATTTATTATCGAGTTTGAAAGACTTACATTTCATGGTGTTCTTCTCATAAATTCTCCTGGCATTCTTTTAGAATCCCTAGAATTTTACAGTTTCTTCAGCATGGTTTGGATAAAGGTTTGTCTGCAAGTTCCTTGAAAGGACAAATGTCTGCTCTTTCTGTTTTCTTCCACAGGAAAATTGCTAAACTTCCTGATATTCACTGTTTTGTACAGGCTTTAGTTCGTATCAAGCCTGTCATTAAATCAATCTCTCCTCCTTGGAGTCTTAATTCGATTTTGAAGGCTTTACAGTCTCCTCCATTTGAGCCCATGCATTCTTTGGACATTAAACTACTTTCTTGGAAAGTGTTGTTCCTTTTGGCCACCTCTTCTGCCAGAAGAGTTTCTGAATTATCTGCTCTCTTGTGAATCTCCTTTTCTGATTTTTCATCAGGATAAGGCAGTTTTGCAGACTTCATTTAAATTCTTACATAAGGTTGTGAATTCTAACAACATTAATAGAGAAATTGTTGTCCCTTCTTTGTGTCCTAATCCTAAGAATTCTTTGGAGAGATCTTTACATTCTTTAGATGTGGTGAGAGCTCTGAAATATTATGTTGAATCTACTAAAGAAGAAGACTTCTAGTCTATTTGTTATCTTTTCTGGTTCCAGGAAAGGTCAGAAGGCTTCTGCCGTTTCTTTGGCATCATGGTTAAAGCTTTTGATTCATTAAAGGGACACTCAGGTTAAATTACATTTTCATGATTCAGATACAGCATGTAATTTTAAACAACTTTCCAATTTACCTCCATTAAAAAAAATGTGTACAGTCTTTTATATTTACAATTTTTGAGTCACAAGATCCTACTGAGCATGTGCAAGAATTCACAGACTATACGTATATGCATTTGTGATTGGCTGATTGCTATCACATGGTAAAAGGGGAGTGGAAATATACATAATTTTGAAATTTGTTATAAACAAATGTACTACTCATTTGAAGTTCAGACTAAGTGCTATTGCATTGTCTTGTTATCTTGCATTTGTTGATTATGCAAATCTAATGTGTTGACTGGTCCTTTAAGCTTATTCGGAGTCGGGTTAAGCCCCGTCTCAGAGAATTACAGCTCATTCTACTAGATCAGCTTCCACTTCTTGGACTTTTAAGAATGAAGCTTCAGTTGATCAAATTTGCAAAGCAGCAACTTGGTCTTCTTTGCATACATTTACTAAATTCTACCGTTTTGATGTATTTGCTTCTTCGGAAGCAGTTTTTGGTAGAAAAGTTCTTCAGGCAGCTGTTTGTTTGATTCTTCTGCTTATGATTTAAGTTTTTACTTTTATTTATGAGAAAAAACTTATATTTGGGTTGTGGATTAATTTTCTTCAGTGGTAATGGCTGTTTTTATTTTATCCCTCCCTCTCTAGTGACTCTTGCGTGGAGTTCCACTTCTTGGGCATTGCTATCCCATACGTCACTAGCTCATGGACTCTTGCCAATTACATGAAAGAAAACATAATTTATGTAAGAACTTACCTGATAAATTCATTTCTTTCATATTGGCAAGAGTCCATGAGGCCCACCCCTTTTTTATGATGGTTATGATTTTTTTTATAAAGCACAATTATTTCCAAATTCCTTTGTTGATGCTTTTTACTCCTTTCTTTATCACCCCACTACTTTGCTATTTGTTAAACTGAATTGTAGGTGTGGTGAGGGGTGTATTTATAGGCATTTTGAGGTTTGGGAAACTTTGCCCCTCCTGGTAGGATTGTATATCCCATACATCACTAGCTCATGGACTCTTGCCAATATGAAAGAAATGAATTTATCAGGTAAGTTCTTAAATAAATTATGTTTTCTTCCCCATCACTCCACAGAGACAGCAATTGTTAAGGTTACCAACAACCTACTTACAGCAAAATCCAAAGGCCACTTCTCTTTTCTTATCCTCCTTGATCTGTCTGCAGCCTTTGATACTGTCGACCACCCTCTACACGTCATCATTAGGTTTCTTATTAAAGTCCCATGGGTTTCAATATCATTTGTATGCCGACGACACCCAAATCTTCCTCTCTGCACCAGACCTATCTTCTTCTTTGCTAACCTGTGTCACTAACTGTCTTTCTCATATCTCATTTTGGATGTCCTCTTACTACCTAAAGCTAAATCTCTCCAAAACTGAGCTCCTTATTTTTCCCCCTTCTTCCAAAATGTCCACCCCCCCCCCCCCCCCATTTCTCTATAACTGTTGATAACTCCATCATTAACCCTACCCAACATGCCTGATGTCTTGGGGTCACACTTGCCTCAGACCTTTCTTTCACTCCTCACATTCAGTCCTTGGCTAAAGCCTGCTGCTTCCACCTTAAAAACATCTCTAAAATTAGAAATTTCCTTACACAAGACACAACTAAGATTTTAAACCACTTTCTCATCCTTTCCCGCCTCGACTACTGCAACATCGTCCTCTTTGGTCTCCCTAGCTGCCGCCTAGCTCCTTTGCAATCCATAATGAATGCCTCTGCCAGGCTCATCTTCCTTACACGTCGCTCTTCATCTGCTGCATCTCTCTGCCAATCCCTTCACTGGCTTCCTCTTGCCTCCAGGATTAAACAAAAAATCCTTACTCTGACATACAAATTCCTCAACTGCACTGCTCCCCCCCTACATTTCAGACCTTGTCTCCAGTTACTCTCCCGTCCCCTTCACTCTGCTCACAATCTCCTATTCTCCTCTTCTCTTGTTACTTCCTCACATTCCCGTTTACAGGACTTCTCCAGACTGGCTCCCATCTTGTGGAACTCCCTGCCTCGCTCGACAAGACTTTACCCTAGTTTTAACAGCTTCAAGCGCTCCCTAAAGACTCTACTGTTCAGGGATGCATACAACCTACACTAACCTTTCCTAACTCCATTGCTTTCCCCTTGAACCCCATAGAATGTAAGCCTATGAGCCCTGCTGTTTGTAGATTGCCTTCATAAGAGCCGACTACAACATTTCAACTCTTGGCAGGGCCCTCTACCCATTTGATCCCTGTAAATGTTACCTTGTATACTGCCTATGTTTATAGCGCTGCAGAATCTTTTGGCGCAATACAAATACCTGATAATAATAATAAAGCCAGTTATGGTCCAGTGTGTGCTCATCCTTGTAGCTTAGAACCCTGCCCCAGCCTCACTTGTGTGTGTAAAGGAAGAATTGTAACCACCTTTTCTCTCCTCCATTTCTCTTCCATGTACCTTAACCCCATGCAGTGACATCTGCTGACCTAAAGCTGTCGGGAATGAGGACATTAGAACATGTTGCAGTGACAGTCACCATCTCACACCCACGTCGGGGAAACCTGGAGATCCGCCTGTTTTGTCCAAGTGGGATATCTTCTCTTATTGGAGCCCCCCGCAGCATGGACACGTAGGTGCTAAAAATGATGAAAGAGGTGCTAAAGATTGAGGGGTATGGAGCTGCAATGCCCAGTTTTGGAGATGCCAGGCACTGTGATGCTGCCCAGACCTAGCGACACCAGGCGTCGTGATGCTGCCCAGAACTAGCGGCACCAGGCGTCATGATGCTGCCCAGAACTAGCGCAGCAGCAGGCGTTGTGATGTTGCCCAGACCTAGTGGCACCAAGCGTTGTGACGCTGCCAAGACCTAGCGGCACCAGGCGTCGTGATGCTGCGCAGACCTAGCAGCACCAGGCGCCGTGATGTTGCCCAGACCTAGCGGCACCAGGCGTCATGGTGCTGCCCAGACCTAGTGGCGCTGTGATGCTACCCAGACCTAGCGGCACCAGGCGCTGTGATGTTGCCTAGACCTAGCGGCACCAGGGGTTGTGATGCTGCCCAGACCTAGCGGCACCAGGCGCCATGATGTTGCCCAGACCTAGCGGCACCAGGCGCCGTGATGCTGCCCAGACCTAGCGGCACCAGGCGCCGTGATGCTGCCCAGACCTAGCGGCACCAGGCGCCGTGATGCTGCCCAGACCTAGCGGCACCAGGCGCCGTGATGCTGCCCAGACCTAGCGGCACCAGGCGCCGCGATATTGCCAAGACCTAGCGGCACCAGGTGTCGTGATGCTGCCCAGACCTAGCAGCACCAAGCGTCGTGATGTTGCCCAGACCCAGTGGCACCAGGCGCTGTGATGTTGCCCAGACCTAGCGGCACCAGGTGTTGTGATGCTGCCCAGACCTAGTGGCACCAGGCGCAGTGATGCTGCCCAGACCTAGCGGCACCAGGCGCCGCGATGTTGCCAAGACCTAGCGGCAGCAGGTGTCGTGATGCTGCCCAGACCTAGCGGCACCAGGCGCTGTGATGTTGCCTAGACCTAGCGGCACCAGGGGTTGTGATGCTGCCCAGACCTAGTGGCACTGTGATGCTGCCCAGACCTAGCGGCACCAGGCGCCGTGATGCTGCCCAGACCTAGCGGCACCAGGCGCCGTGATGCTGCCCAGACCTAGTGGCACCAGGCGCAGTGATGCTGCCCAGACCTAGCGGCACCAGGTGTTGTGATGCTTCCCAGACCTAGCAGCACCAGGCGTCGTGATGTTGCCCAGACCCAGTGGCACCAGGCGCTGTGATGTTGCCCAGACCTAGCGGCACCAGGTGTTGTGATGCTGCCCAGACCTATTGGCGCTGTGATGCTACCCAGACCTAGCGGC
Source organism: Bombina bombina (assembly GCF_027579735.1). Taxonomy (NCBI): domain Eukaryota; kingdom Metazoa; phylum Chordata; class Amphibia; order Anura; family Bombinatoridae; genus Bombina; species Bombina bombina. Next base: position 278,431,030 of record NC_069506.1, on the reverse strand, counting down.
ACCAGGCGCTGTCATGTTGCCCAGACCTAGCGGCATCAGGCGCTGTGATGTTGCCAAGACCTAGCCGCACCAGGTGTCGTAATGCTGCCCAGACCTAGCAGCACCAGGCGTTGTGATGCTGCCCAGACCTAGTGGCACCAAGCGCTGTGATGTTGCCCAGACCTAGCGGCACCAGGTGTTGTGATGTTGCCCAGACCTAGTGGCACCAGGCGCAGTGATGCTGCCCAGACCTAGCGGCACCAGGCGCCGCGATGTTGCCAAGACCTAGCGGCAGCAGGCGTCGTGATGTTGCCCAGACCCAGCGGCACCAGGCGCTGTGATGTTGCCTAGACCTAGCGGCACCAGGGGTTGTGATGCTGCCCAGACCTAGTGGCACTGTGATGCTGCCCAGACCTAGCGGCACCAAGCACCGTGATGCTGCCGAGACCTAGCGGCACCAGGCGCCGTGATGCTGCCCAGACCTAGTGGCACCAGGCGCAGTGATGCTGCCCAGACCTAGCGGCACCAGGCGCCGCGATGTTGCCAAGACCTAGCGGCACCAGGTGTCGTGATGCTTCCCAGACCTAGCAGCACCAGGCGTCGTGATGTTGCCCAGACCCAGTGGCACCAGGCGCTGTGATGTTGCCCAGACCTAGCGGCACCAGGTGTTGTGATGCTGCCCAGACCTAGTGGCACCAGGCGCTGTGATGTTGCCCAGACCTAGCGGCACCAGGTGTTGTGATGCTGCCCAGACCTAGTGGCGCTGTGATGCTAGCCAGACCTAGCGGCACCAGGCGCTGTCATGTTGCCCAGACCTAGCGGCACCAGGTGTTGTGATGCTGCTCAGACCTTGTGGCACTGTGATGCTGCCCAGACCTAACGGCACCAGGCATTGTGATGCTGCCCCGTCCTAGCGGCACCAGGCGTCGTGATGCTGGCGTCATTATACTGCCCAGACCTAGCAGCACTAGGCGCCGTGATGCTGCCCAGACCTAGCGGCAATAGGTGCCGTGATGCTGCCTAGACCTAGCGGCAATAGGTGCCGTGATGCTGCCCAGACCTAGTGGCACCAGGTGCTGTGTTGTTGCTCAGACCTAGCGGCACCAGGCGTGGTGGGGCTGCCCAGACCTAGTGGCACCAGGTGCTGTGTTGTTGCTCAGACCTAGCGGCACCAGGCGTGGTGGGGCTGCCCAGACCTAGTGGCACCAGGTGCTGTGTTGTTGCTCAGACCTAGCGGCACCAGGCGTGGTGGGGCTGCCCAGACCTAGCAGCACTGGATCTATAACACTGCTCAGTGACTGGCATTTAAGTTAATGCTAAAGAGTTACCTTTTTACTATGTTGGCTTGTAGTCTCTGTGTTTCTAATACTGTGTAGTAATTTAACTTATGTACATATAATAAAACTCTTCTCTGTACACAGTGTATAATGCTCTCCCCATGCCCTGCATATAATACTCTCCCCCGTAATCAGGTGTAACTCTATCCCCATGCCCTGTGTATTATACTCTCCCCCGTACACCATGTATAATGCTCTCCCTATGCCCTGCGTATAATACTCTCCCTGTACACCATGCATAATGCTCTCCCTATGCCCTGCGTATAGTACTCTCCCCCGTACACCATGTTTAATGCTCTCCCCATGCCTTGCATGTAATACTCTCCCCCGTAATCAGGTATAATGCTCTCCCTATGCCCTGCGTATAATACTCTCCCTGTACACCATGTATAATGCTCTCCCCATACATCATGTATAATGCTCTCCCCATGCCCTGCGTATAATACTCTCCCCCATACACCATGTATAATGCTCTCCCTATGCCCTGCATATAATACTCTCCCCCATACACCATGTATAATGCTCTCCCTATGCCCTGCCTATAATACTCTCCCCCATACACCATGTATAATGCTCTCCCTATGCCCTGCATATAATACTCTCCCCCGTACACCATGTATAATGCTCTCCCCATGCCCTGCGTATAGTATTCTCCCCCTACACTATGTAAATTACTCTCACCCTACACATTGTATAATACTTTCACCCAACATTGTGTATAATACTCTCCCCCTACACTGTGATTAATCTTCTCCCCCTACACTATGTATACTACTCTTCCCCTACAATATGTATAATACTCTCCCTCAACACTATGTATAATACTCTTCCCCTACACTATGTATAATACTCTTCACCATCACTATATATAATACTCTCACCCAACACTGTGGTTAATACTCTCCCCCTACACACTGTATAATACTCTCCCCCTACACACTGTATAATACTCTCCCCCTACACAATGTATACTACTCTCCCCCCTACACTATGTATACTACTCTCCCCCCTACACTATGTATACTACTCTCCCCCTACACTGTGGTTAATACTCTCCCCCCACACTGTGGTTAATACTCTCACCTACACTATGTATTATACTCTTCTCCTACACTGTGGTTAATACGCTTTCCCTACACTATGTAGAATACTCTCCCCCTACACTATGTAGAATACTCTCCCCCTACACTATGTATTATACTCTTCCCCTACACAGTGGTTAATACTCCCCCCCTACACTGTAGTCCAAATACTCTTTCCCTACACTATGTAGAATACTCTCCCCCTACACAATGTAGAATACTCTCCCCCTACACTATGTATTATACTCTTCCCCTACACAGTGGTTAATACTCCCCCCCTACACTGTAGTCCAAATACTCTTTCCCTACACTATGTAGAATACTCTCCCCCCTACACTATGTAGAATACTCTTCCCCCCTACACTATGTAGAATACTCTTCCCCCCTACACTATGTAGAATACTCTTCCCCCTACACTATGTAGAATACTCTTCCCCCTACACTATGTAGAATACTCTTCCCCCTACACTATGTAGAATACTCTTCCCCCTACACTATGTAGAATATTCTTCCCCCTACACTATGTAGAATATTCTTCCCCCTACACTATGTAGAATATTCTTCCCCTACACTATGTAGAATATTCTTCCCCCTACACTATGTAGAATAATCTCCCCCAAAACTGTAGTTTATACTCTCCCCCTACACTGTGTATAATACTTTCCCCCAATACTGTGTATAATACTCTCCTGTTACTACCTTAGGGACCCCAGTGGGTTTTCAGACTGGA